>NC_068384.1:8622058-8632058 GCF_023724105.1 Carassius gibelio
ATGAGTTGTGTACTGAGTGTGAGGGGTCGTGACCTGTCCGTGTGTCAGGTGTGTCTCTGAGCGTGCTGCCCATGTACCTGGGGGAGATCTCTCCTCGGCAGCTGCGCGGCTCCATCGGTCAGGTTCACTCCATCTTCATCTGTCTGGGCGTCTTCATCGGACAGGTGCTCGGGCTGCCGGAGATCTTCGGACAGGTGAGTCTGCAGAGGTTCTGATCTCGGTCTCATTTATTTCTGAGTGTGTGTGAGAGAAGGAGTGTGTGTGTGTGTGTGTGAAAATAAAAAATTCATTAAAATAAATGTTAACTGACAAGTATATTTTAATAAGGCGACATGTCTCATTTCTTTTAGACTGGATGTACTAAAATAACTACAGCTGAAATAAAACTTAATAAACTATATAGACATCAGTAATCAAAAACACTGTTGTAACTAAAATGAAGAGCAGGAAAAGCAGAGAAAGTAAAGATGAGATCTGACTCTGATGACGCTGTGATAGAGTCTGAGTGTTATCCGCGCTGGTCAGAGACCGGTCAGGTGTTCAGTCGGGTCACTCATGATGAGCAGTGACCACAGCTGTCCTCCACACACACAACACAAGCAGTACTGCTACACATATATAACTCCTCATCTCAACCACGCTTGCTGTCTCCAAGAAACAAGATTTGTGAGGATCCACATCTTAAAAGTTTGATTTCTAAACCTGGAAAAGTCACGAAAGTTCAACAAATATGAAAACACCATGGAGCTTTCTATAATGATTATACATTTGTCTAGTTATGCCAAGCTCAACAACAGTTTACTGGATAGAAAATATAAAATAAATTAATTGTGTAAATTGTTTCATTAAGGTATTTTTATTTATATAAATCAATAAAACATAGTAATATATAAATGTACAGAACTTAAAAGGTCCTGAGATGTAAATCTCAGATGCATTACGCTTATGTTTTATTGATTTAAGAACATGTTTCTTCTGAAACTCTAGTTATCGGTCGAATCATTCATCGGTTGATCAGTGTCTGAACCTCACACTCGTCTCTCTCCGTGTTCTTGCAGGAGAGCAGATGGAACTTCCTGTTCGGTTTCTTGGCACTTCCTGCCCTTCTGCAGCTGTGTGTTCTGCCGTTTCTCCCCGAGAGTCCGAGATTCCTGCTGATGGAGCGCCGGGACGAGGCGGGAGCGGAGAGAGGTACACACACACTCACACACTCTCACACTCATACACACACACTCACACTCTCACACTCATACACACAGACTCACACACACACACACACACACAGACAGTAGTTAGTTAATCAGTCACACTGACTGCGGTCAGCTGGTTTTGAGTTAAAAGGGCTCATTAAACTGAACTCATTTATTCTGGTCTAATTCCTCATCAAGGTCAGTTTGAGGAGGTTTGGGCTCTTACATGCGTCTGAGATCAAACACTGTGCTGTTTCCTCTGGATGTTGTGGTTTCTGATGTTGTGATGAGATCAGGTGTGTTCAGACTGACAGAATGAGGCTGAGCGCATCCTCACATCACAACACCAGTGCATCGCTGCGCTGAGGACTCACGCTCGTGTGTGTGTGTGTGTGTGTGTGTGTGTCAGCGTTCCAGGCGTTTCTGGGCCGCTCAGACGTCAGTCGTGAGCTGGAGGAGGTCCACGCCGAGGGTCGTGCTCAGATCACACAGAGGACGGCGTCGGTGCTGGAGCTGGTCAGGAAGCGTTCGCTCCGCTGGCAGCTGATCACGGTGATCGTGGTCATGAGCTGCTATCAGCTGTGCGGCCTCAACGCCGTGAGTTCATCAGCAGCAATCACACACACCACTGATCAGCATTTTTGTATTGCATCTTTGATGAATAAAAGTATAGATATAGAGGTCTTTAAAAAGAAAGTTCCAGTGACCCCGAACCTTTGAACAGTAATGTGATTAACTGTGAATAAAAATGACTCTTAATGTAAACCTCCAGTCATTAATCCTGTTCTGATGATTGATGGAGAATCAAGTAAAGCTGAGCTGCTTCAGTCCAGGAAGAGTTCATCTGGAGATATTACTGACCTGATTCTGACACCAGAAGCTGGACGCTTGTACAATTACACTAGAAGAGCTTTGAGCTGATAAAACTCTCTGAACTCTCACTCAGAGACAGAAGACACGAGGAGATGAGTGAGATTCACAAATCAAATATGATTCAGCATCTTTCTAGGGTTAATGAGCACATGAAGACTCTGATCTGACAGACAGATGACAGGATGATGATCCGAGTGTTTTATCAGTCAGTATGAAACGCTTCTGTGTGTTTGAGCTGACGATCCTCTGATCCTCTCCTGCTGTAGATCTGGTATTACACTAACGGGATCTTCCTGGACGCAGGCTTCCAGCCGACACTGATCCCGTACATCACGCTCAGCACGGGGGGCATCGAGACGCTGGCCGCTGTCGTATCGGTGAGAGACACCAGACACATCTGAATAATCACTCTGTTGTCTTCTGTAGAGCTGCTTCCAGCTGAACCTGATCATCATCGACTCTCTTATTCTCCTGCTCTGAAAGCGTGTGTGTTGTAGAAACAGCAGCGGCTGCAGGAGGAGCTGTAATGGGTTTAGGGAGAAGGGGAAGCGTCTCGTGCTCAGAGCCGTGTGTTTGTCCTCATGGGAAATCAGAGGCTGATCGCCCTGAATCAGAGAGCATCATGGGAATTCTGCTTTAGCAGCACAATGGACACCAGCAGAACGAGTGCCAGCAGCTTGCTGATGTGTGATAGTGACACTCATCACCGTCCCATGATGCTCTCTGATCACAAACAAATGTCCAGAACACAAGCAGAGATCCCCACTGTTCCTCTAGAGAACTAGTTAATTACTAACTATCAGCATCCTCTAATACAACACACACACACACAACACTGACTGCCTTCATCTTCAACACCTGTTGGTTTAGTGTGAGTGTGTGTGTGTGATTGAGTGTGTGAGAAAGAGTGTGTCAAGTCACCTTTATTATAGCACTTTAAACAAAATACATTGCATCAAAGCAAAGAGGTCCTTTCTAGGAGCTGATCCACCATCTGGTCTGGATACGTACTGGATCCGGGTGACTGCAGTGACCCTCTGATCTGGACACAGACTGGATCTGGTGGCTACGGTGACCTCGGAATAAGAGAGAAACAGACAAATATTAGCGTAGATGCCATTCTTCTAATGATGTAGCAAGTACATCGGGTGTTATGTGAAGTGTTTCCGGTTCCAGTTTACCTAATTAATGCAGCCTAAAAATCCTTTAACGGATTTGGATATTAAAAGCATATTAGTATGTTATGTGTATGCCAGGTTAAAGAGATGGGTCTTTAATCTAGATTTAAACTGCAAGAGTGTGTCTGCCTCCCGAACAATGTTAGGTAGGTTATTCCAGAGTTTAGGAGCCAAATAGGAAAAGGATCTGCCGCCCGCAGTTGATTTTGATTTTCTAGGTATTATCAAATTGCCTGAGTTTTGAGAACGTAGCGGACGGAGGAGTATAATGTAAAAGGAGCTCACTCAAATACTGAGGCGCTAAACCATTCAGGGCTTTTTTAGGTTATTACAAGAGTTTTTAGGTCCTATAATTAACACCTCTGTTTTTTCAGAATTTAGCAAGTAAGAAATTACTCCTCATTCAGATTTTCAAATTGTCGTTTCACCGGGCCACGAAGAAATATAGAGCTGAGTATCATCAGCATAACAGTGAAAGCTAACACCATGTTTCCTGATGATATCTCCCAAGGGTAACATATAAAACGTGAAGAGTAGCGGCCCTAGTACTGAGCCTTGAGGTACTCCATACTGCACTTGTGATCGATATGATACATCTTCATTCACTGCTACGAACTGATGGCGGTCATATAAGTACGATTTAAACCATGCTAATGCACTTCCACTGATGCCAACAAAGTGTTCAAGTCTATGCAAAAGAATGTTGTGGTCAATTGTGTCAAACGCAGCACTAAGATCCAATAAAACTAATAGAGAGATACACCCACGATCAGATGATAAGAGCAGATCATTTGTAACTCTAAGGAGAGCAGTCTCAGTACTATGATACGGTCTAAATCCTGACTGGAAATCCTCACATATACCATTTTTCTCTAAGAAGGAATATAATTGTGAGGATACCACCTTTTCTAGTATCTTGGACAGAAAAGGGAGATTCGAGATTGGTCTATAATTAACTAGTTCTTTGGGGTCAAGTTGTGATTTTTTCATGAGAGGCTTAATAACAGCCAGTTTGGAGGTTTTGGGGACATATCCTAATGACAATGAGGAATTAATAATAGTCAGAAGAGGACCTATGACTTCTGGAAGCACCTCTTTTAGGAGCTTAGATGGTATAGGGTCTAACATACATGTTGTTGGTTTAGATGATTTAACAAGTTTATACAATTCTTCCTCTCCTATAGTAGAGAATGAGTGGAACTGTTCCTCAGGGGGTCTATAGTGCACTGTCTGATGTGATACTGTAGCTGACGGCTGAATGGTTGCAATTTTATCTCTAATAGTATCGATTTTAGAAGTAAAGTAGTTCATAAAGTCATTACTGTTGTGGTGTTGGGAAATGTCAACACTTGTTGAGGCTTTATTTTTCGTTAATTTAGCCACTGTATTGAATAAATACCTGGGGTTATGTTTGTTTTCTTCTAAAAGAGAAGAAAAGTAATCAGATCTAGCAGTTTTTAATGCTTTTCTGTAGGATAGGCTACTTTCCCGCCAAGCAATACGAAATACCTCTAGTTTTGTTTTCCTCCAGCTGCGCTCCATTTTTCGGGCTGCTCTCTTTAGGGTGATTTTGATTTTGAAAAAACGTAATTCAAGCTTTAAAGTGAATTTTATGAAATAAATAAATAAGGGATGTAGTTAAATAAAATACTAAATTGTCATTTAAAATTGAAAAAAAAAAACTTTTTTATTCCGGTTTTTAAATGTTGTCTGATAAAATAATAAAATGAGTGATTTTTTTTTTTTAATTTGTAGAAATAATAAAAAAAAAAAAAGTTTATTTAATTCATGATATTTATTCCCAATCGATGACACTTCGTGTGAAACTACACTTGATTTTTGCCAATATTATTAATAATAACAGTGACGGTAACAGTGTGGACTAAAGTGAAATGAAGCTCTGTGTGTGTTTCAGGGTTTAGTGATTGAGAAAGTCGGTCGGAGGCCGTTACTGATCTTTGGTTTTTCAGCGATGGCTGTTTTCTTCAGTCTCCTCACAGTTTTCCTACAGTATCAGGTAAATCACAGTCACACTCTAAACACACTCAAACACACTGAACTCAAGCCATGTCTCTCTCTCTGTGTCGGTGTGTGTGTGTGTGTGTGTGTGTGTGTGTGTGTAGGACAGGTTCTCCTGGATGCCGTATCTCAGTTTCACCTCCATTCTGCTTTTGATCGCATCCTTCTGCTCCGGTCCAGGTACAGATGTGTGTGTGTGTGTGTGTGTGTCTGTTTTATTCATCAGTATGGGGATGTGTCAGAGGTCAAAGGTCACAGCTCTGTGTGTCTCTTCTGATCATAAGAATATAAAGGAGATGCTCCTCGTCAGAATAAGTCATTTCTCTGACTGCTCTTTCTCTCATCGACCTTCAGAAGGACGCTGAATCTCTAATAACTCACTTTCATATACAGTAGGAAATGAAGCGAGAAGTCAGATGAATATGAATCGAGAAACTCTCACTGTTTCCAGCAGATGGTTTGCTTCTCATTTACATCAGAGTCTCATGACAGCAGAAATAAAATATTCAGACACAGAGAGTGAAGCATGATGGACAGATAGATATCATCCTTACCTGTGTGTGTGTGTGTGTGTGTGTGTTTATGTGTGTATGAGGGTGTGTTCTCACTTGTAGTTTGTTTCTCTTGGTTCGTTTGGTCAGGACCAAAAAAGAAAACGATACATTTGCTCCTGGTCCGTTTAGTGTTCACACTGGCATTTTTGATAGCAAACATAAAAGATACCGAACCTAATGCCACAGTGATACATTCAGATCTGATTGGTCGGGTTGATGATGTATATTTCATGACATCACAGCACCCATTCACCGATCACTCTGCTCAGAGCAGCTTTTAGTCGCTAATGCCTTCTGCAAATTAACAAGACATCCATAAACAACACTGAACAGAAATATGAAAACCAAGTTTTGTTAAACATCTTAAATGTTGTAATAGTAATAGTAGATTTTTGACACAAGGAACAAATAAATAGCTCTGAACAGAATGTTAGGGTTAACAGCTAACCTGATAGTTTGAAGAAAATGGTACAAAATATTATAGTAAATAACTAGGATATTTAAAATAACTGCATTTTAAAATAAATTAATATATCGTCTTGTGTGCAAAGATGGCTATTGGAGTGCATTATACATTATACAATGAGTATAAAGGGAACATCCCAAAACAAATCTGCAGAGTCTATTATATACTGAGTTAAGTGGAGCAAGTTCTAATTTTTTATGCAGTTTGATAAACAACATTACAAAAATCAAAGATTGTAAGTATAAGTTGAGAAGCAAGTTTCTTACGAACACTATATGAAATTTCTAGATAGATGTAAAGTACTAATTCCAAAATTAATTTTACATAGAATATGATTAATATGTGATGTAAAGGAAAGTTCAGAATCCATACTGCAAGGTGTTTAATAGTATCAACTTTATGCAAAGAAGTATCATCTTTACATGATGTAACACAAGAAGAAATGTAAGATTTTAATTCCTTTCTACAACCTAAAATCATAATATCAGACTTGGTTTTGTTAAGTACTAATTTACTGAAGAGAGAACTGAATTTGTTAAATATCTGAATTGGATACATGTACGACAGTGTCATCAGCATAAATGTAACTTTACAGTTATTTTTATATAGCGGTAAATTATTAACATAAAAAAAGAAGTGGCCCTAATATTGAACCTTGGGGCACACCTCTGATGTTTGTTCAGTTTGAATAAAGAAAGCAATAACTTTGGCATAGTATCCTTTCAAATGTTAAAGAAAGGACATAATAAAATAATAGAATAATAAATTCTGACATTGGACGTGAACTTCACAAGTGATTCGTTTCCACATTTCTCATGTTTGAATCCTTGAATTGATTCTTTTGTACTGTGAGTGATAGTCATCCGTCATCACTGAGTTTCCCAGCAGCGCCAGAGAATGTAGTTCAGACAGAACGACCGTCCTGATGCTGAGCCACCGTCAGTGTGTGTGTGTGTGTGTGTGTGTGTGTGTGTGTGTGTGTGTGTGTGTGTGTGTGTGTGTGTGTGCAGATGGTCGTGGTCGTTTGTGTTAAGCGACTGATCCAGATGTGCAGGAACTCAAATGTTTCCTGCTGTCCAAAAAACATTAAAGCACATGTTTAAAAATAGATGTGCGGCTCAATCTGTGTCCAATCCTCAGGACATGAGCTGTGAGGACACACACACACACACACAGACAGAGACACAGACAGCTGTAGGGAGGGCTGATCGCTCAGGGTTTCATTCTCATTCATCCATTACACTGATTCATTGTGTGTGTGTGCACGTGTGTGTGTGTGTGTGTGTGTGTGTGTGTATTTCAGTGTCTGTGCATCAAATCTGTTTTCCTCACTCATTCATTAGTTTGTTCATTCAAGAGGTGATTCAATCACAGACACACACACAAACACACACTATGCAAACACATACACACACTTTGTGATTTGTGGATCATTTCAGTCTTATGTAAGAGACTGATTTTGGGTTCTTCTGATAATAGATCTGAGATTAGAGTTGACAGTCTCTCTCTGAGTGATATTTGATTCAGTGTGATGCTCTGGTGATGACTCTGAGCTGAAGTTGCTGGTTTAATTCTATTGTGTGCTCTATTAGAGTTAAACGGGAGATTTTGTTCCATTCAGAAGTTAAAAAATTGGTTGTTTCATTCCATTAAAAGATTTTAAACATTAGTTATTCTCTTATATTAAGAGACTTAAATATTAGTTAGTTTTGTTTTAATACAAGATGTAATCAATTTGTTGGTTTGTTTTCGAGGTATTGCTTTAGATGTCGTCTGCTGCTGAAGATGAACGAGTGTTGAAGTGATCGCTGGATTGATTCAGTTCGGTTCTGAGCGAGAGACAGCTTTGAGTTCTGAGCGTTTGTTTGCAGTGAAAGAGCTGCTGGGATGCTCTGATTTCATTAGCACTCACTCACTAATGAATATTCGTTAATACAGGGCTAAGAAAACAACTAAGGATGTTTTCGTGTGTGTGTGTGTGTGTGTGTGTGTGTCAGGCGGCATCCCGTTCGTGTTGACGGGGGAGCTGTTTGAGCAGTCGTATCGTCCGGCCGCGTTCATGATCGCAGGAACCATCAACTGGCTCTCAAACTTCGCTGTGGGACTCCTGTTCCCCTTCATACAGGTGACTGAAACACACACACACACTCACACACACACTACACAAACACAGTGTGTGAGGGTGATGTGAGGCCTTCAGTCTCGCACGTATAATCTGATTCCCATAATCCACTGCAGGTCAGAGCGCGACACAGAAAAGCACTTTTATTCTCTCTAATGCGTCTGAGTGTGTGTGTGTGTGAGAGCGTGTGTGTGTGTGTGTGTGTGTGAGAGAGTGTGTGAGTGTGTGTGCTGCAGCGGTGAGAATCACACACTGTGCTTCTGCAGCGTCACACAGAAGGAATATTTCAGAAGTGTGTGAATGAATGAGTTTAATAGATCACAGTCGACTGTGTGTGTGTCTGTGTGTGTGTGTGTGTGTGTGTTCTGCTCAGGTGTGTGTGTTTGTGTCTTCTGCTCAGGTGTGTGTGTGTGTGTGTGTGTTTGTGTCTTCTGCTCAGGTGTGTGTGTGTGTGTGTGTGTGTGCTCCTGCAGGAGGCGCTGCAGACGTTTGCGTTCCTGCTGTTTGTGGTGGTGTGTGTCTGTGGAGCAGTTTTCCTGCTGGTGGTTCTGCCGGAGACCAAGAACAAGACCTTCGTGGAGATCAGCCAGAGTTTCTGTAAGATCAACGGCGTCTCGGATCAGACTCTGGAGCGAGAAGTGAAGGACGCGCTGGACACCAACGGACTCCGATCTGCTGAAGTGGAGATGGAGAGCTGCTTCTGAACACAGCAGAGCATTTACAACCTCTGTGTGTGTGTGTGTGTGTGTGTGCGTGTGTGCGTGCGTGTGCGTGCGTGTGAGTGCGCGTGTGTGTGCGTGTGCGTGTGTGTGTGTGCGTGTGTGTGAGTGCGCGTGTGTGTGCGTGTGTACTTGTGTGTGTGTGTGTGTGTTTGTGTACCTGTGTGTGTGTGAGTGAGTGTGAGTGTGAGTGTATGTGAGTGAATTTAATAAAACAGATTTTCTATCATTGTAATAAATGACTTCAGGCAGTCCGTCACAGTCTAGAAATAAACTCTGAAGACTGCAGCACTTCTGATCATCTCACGGTGTTGAGTTTGAATGTTCTGCATTTATTTAAAATTACGCCATTTTTTTTTTTGGCTGTTAAAACTGGAGGCAGGTTTAATAAATCCAGTGTTTGGGTGAGATGCTCGTTTAATCAGTTCTTAACAAATGTGAAGTGAATCTCGGAGCCGTACGACAGAGATCCAGCGAAACAGAAGAACCGCTCAAGCTGCAATGCATGATGGGAACAGGCACATTGTTCAACATGACACTGTTCGTTCAGATTTACAACGTTTCAACAAACTCTAAAGGTCAACAACATCATTTTGTTAGCAACATATTTCTCATTCAGGTTCGACAAAATAAATGAACCTAACAATGTTCCAGCTGGACTCTGAACACACGTCATCTGCTGATAAAGAAATGATTTAATCATCACTTGAAGTGAAATAAACACACCTCAATAAAGAAATACAGTCATCGTTCAGGGACAGTGTGTGTGTGTGGTTAATGTGTGAACACACATGTAATAAAACACATTCAGCTTAGATCTGGACACAATGAAGATGATCACAGGTTTTGTTCTGTTTTTATGATTGTGGTGAAGTGCCG
>NC_068384.1:8637058-8644558 GCF_023724105.1 Carassius gibelio
CAGTAATCCAGTGATTGCAGTCTTCTCCAGAGCGCTCTGTTACACAATCTAATGAAGGATTCACACGCCTCCACATCCTCCCTAATGAAGAAATCATGGATTCAGCACTGATCAGAGATCAGTTCCTCCTCAGTGCTTCTGTCTTGATTTTCAGTGCAAATATCTAAATATTCAAAAAATCAACACACATTTACTGGAAAGGTCTTTCTGTTAAAAAATATAAAAATTATGTGAGTTTATGTATAACACAAGAAAAAAATATCTGTTCATAGGCTTTGAACAGGGTAAAATATTGCCAAAATCTGGCCTTGTCACAAAAAAAAAAAAAATTCTCTGGAATTGTCACAAAAAAAAAAACATTTGAAATAAAAACAAAATTGCTGCTGTTATCATTGTTTTTGACCTGTTAATCTAATAGAGAAGCTTATGACACCGAAATTTTAAATACCAATTAAATTTTCCAATTCCAATTTTGATGTGTTTCCTTGGTTACCGCTGTAAACAAAGCAGTGCTACTTTAAATGCATTAAACCAATGCTGTAGGTTTGATTGTGGCATTGATAACAGCAGACAACAATGTAATAATATAATGCAATAATAATATGAACAAACCTTCAGAATATAGAGAGGAATAAAACAGCAGTGTTTGCTGTTTATAAGAGAAAAACTCTTTAAAGATTGAAATCTACAGATGTGAATAGATGAAGTGCAATAAAAGCAACACTTGAACTGGATGTTTTCTGTACACTAGACTGAAAGAAGAGAAGTGATTTAGAGAAAACAGAGCAAAACCTCTAAACTGAGCATCACTGGTTTCACCTGAAATGTTTTTCATTAACCTCAAAAACTGACAGATCCAGCGACTTTTCTCAGATGTGATCATGTTTACACTTTTCATTAAAAACAATGAGGAAGTTACATAGAGTTTCTCCAGAAACAACTGGAACTGAGTCAAGTGACACACCGCAGACGTCTGAACAAAACTCTGTCCAGTGGCCCGTCTGAGATTAATGAGACTGATGTGAGGAGCTGAAGTCCTGGATTATTTCAGTCTGGAGGATTATATATCACAGTCACTGAGAGACAGACTGCATCAGATCATACTCTGCTGAATCTCTCTCTCTCACACACACACACACACACACACACGCATATCGATCACAAGTGCAGTATGGAGTACCTCAAGGCTCAGTACTAGGGCCGCTACTCTTCACGCTTTATATGTTACCCTTGGGAGATATCATCAGGAAACATGGTGTTAGCTTTCACTGTTATGCTGATGATACTCAGCTCTATATTTCTTCGCGGCCCGGTGAAACACAACAATTTGAAAAACTAATGGAATGCATAGTTGATATAAAAAACTGGATGACGAGTAATTTCTTACTGCTAATTCTGAAAAAACAGAGGTGTTATTATAGGACCTAAAAACTCTGCTTGTAATAACCTAGAACACTGTCTAAGACTTGATGGTTGCTCTGTCAATTCTTCGTCATCAGTTAGGAACCTAGGTGTGCTATTTGATCGCAATCTTTCCTTAGAAAGCAACATTTCTAGCATTTGTAAAACTGCATTTTTCCATCTCAAAAATATGTCTACATTATGGCTTATGTAACAATGACCAGAAGAAACACTGACCAGACAGAGAACTTGCCAGTGAACACACACACACACCTGCAAGCACAAAATATGGTCATTTAATGGTCATTTAATTAAAAAACATCTGTGGTCATGACTTTTAGTGTACATTCATGTGTGTGTGTCTGTGTATGTGACAGAGAAAAACATCATCCACAAACACACACACACACACACTCACTAAGAGTCACTGTTCACAGTTTACAGCTCATTACAGTGAATCTACAGGCTTTGCTTTTGTAAACAATAAACATTACATTAATAAAACACAATGAAGCATCACAACATTAATGTGCTCTTCAGACATTCACCATCACACAGCACACGAGAACAGCACTGGACCTCCAGAACCCCAGCGGCCCGTTCATTCATCAGACGACACTTTACAGCTCCATGATCAAACACATAAGTGCATGAGAAGAGAGTGAAGCTGTGATGACACTGAGGAGTCCGGCTCGCAGGCTGTGCTCAGTGTAAGGCTGATCACTGAAGGAATAAGGCTGTAGAATCTCTCCGGCTGGTTTGAGTCACAGAGGAGGAGGATGATGAAGATGATGACAGTCCACAGAGGATCCATGAGTGCGGCTGTGGTCAGATCACAAATGAGCAACACTTCAATATTGCACTGACCTTTCATTCTAGTGGAGTCAGAAATATTGTAATTATGTGTTCCAAACATGAGCAGGAAACTTTGACTTCTAGATGATTATACGTGAGGCACAACACTGGAAGAAGCATGGTGGGAATACTGGTCCTGTTTTCCAGTGCAAACGTCTAAACTTCCTGAAATCAAGACACATTTACTGGAGAATTACTTAACATATTAAGGTTTGTTAAGTAACACACAAACTCACACACACATACACACACACACACACACACACACACGTTAGTTTTTGTGTAAAGTGTGTTCATCCCATAGGTGTAATGGTTTTTATTCTGTACAAACTGTATATTCTATGTCCCTTCACCAACCCTACACCTAACCCTAACCCTCACAGGAAACTTTGTGCATTTTTACTTTCTCAAAAAAACTCATTCTGTATGATTTATAAGTGTTTTGAAAAATGGGGACATGGGTTATGTGCTCATAAGTCACCCTCTCCTTGTAATACCTGTGTCATACCCATGACATTATACAGAGCTGTGTCCTGATATGATACACACACACACTCACACATACACACACACACACACACACACTCACACACACACACTCACTCACACACACACACACTCACTCACACATACACTCAAACACACACACACACTCTCACACACACACTCACTCACACACACATACACTCAAACACACACACACACACACTCACTCACTCACACACACACATACACGCACACACTCAAACACACACACTCACTCACACACATACACACACACACACTCAAACACACACACACACACACACACACTCAAACACACACACACACACACACACACACACACACACACACACACACACACAAACACACACACACACTCAAACACACACACACACTCAAACACACACACACACACACACACACTCAAACACACACACACATACACACACATACACACACTCTGTATTAGTATTAGTATTTTTCAATACATTTACTGGAGAAACAAGATATCGTGATTATTGATTAAATGATAAAAGTTCTGTAACTTGAAATAACATCAATGTTAAACGTAAATAAATAAACCCTAAATACTACAAGTCTTATTTGAGATAGTTTACATAATTAAAATTTTGTTTAAATTGACATGCTAAAATATAAACTAAACAAAAAAATTAAGTACAAAACACACAACAATTACAATAAAAATATATAAATGACAATTATAATAGTATCTCAGTGATACTAAAACAATGCTGTAAATATAGTAACACTCTCAAATAGCAACTTAAGTCAGTCCTCATTTCAGAAAAAAAGTGAATTTTTGCTTAAAACAAGAAAATATCTGTCAGTGGGGTCAGAAAAAAATATAGTTTTCACTTTGAATTAAACTGATTTTTCTGACCGCACTCGCAGATATCTGTAAACTTTCTTAGTGTTTGTCAGTTTTTCAGAAAACAAGGCTAAATATCTTGTTATTTCACTTCTCCAGTAAATGTGTCGTTTTCAGGATGTTTAGATGTTATCACTGGAAAACAAGTCTGAAAATACGGAACATGAACATCACACGCTGCATAAATCACTGACCGGAATTCAAGTTTCTCCATGTATGAGTGACAGAATAATGTTATTCTGAGTTCAGGTATGGTTTATTAATCACAGGATAATTAATGCTGATCATTTCTTTGGGTTGTTTTCATGTTTGCATGGCCTGAGGTTTAAAACACATTTAATATTGACTAATATTGGTTTGACTCTGATCTGAATAATGACTCTTATCTTCTGTAGAGCTGCTGCTAGCAGAACTTCTGATGTTTTTATAACGTTTCGGTTAAATTATGAAAACGTTATTTCTGAATGTTCAAAAGAAAACTTAGAGTTTCTGCTGGTTGAGCAAATGTGAAGGAATGTTCTGAAACAAGTAGCAACATTACAAAACATTAGATGAACGTCCAACTGAAACGTTGCGTGAATGATGTCTAAATGTTTTCGTGCGAACGCTTAGAGAGCGTTATTAAAGAGCAGATCAGAACGTTCTGTTAACGTCACTGGAAGAACGTTTGCTCGTAACTTTGAGAGAACATTGCCGGAACATTAGCCAGAGTCTGAGTGTGAGCTGTGTTTCAGTATGGAGAACTGATCTGAATCATGACACTGCTACAGACTGACTCAGCAGCTGCTCTGGAGAGGTGTTCGTTCATCTGTAGGCACTGTAACCGGAGGCAGCTGCGCGCGATAACGGGACTCACCGGGTGAAACAGCGGCGCGGTCACGTGACAGCATCTGCACGCGGGACACACGGGCATCTTTCAGAAACACTCCAGCCCCGTGCTCGCGGTCAGTGGACGCCGTTCGGCGTGAACGCCCCGTCCGCCTCGCACTCCAGCTCGCACACAGAGTCCTCGTTGTCCCGCGAGAGCTGCGAGATCCGGTCGAACGCGTCGTCCACCTCGTTCGGGATGATGTTGACGTATGCGCTCGCCACCTCTCTGTGAAACAGCGTGTCCTGGTTGTAGGACACGAGCTCGTTGCTGATGTTCACCGTCTCCACCGGGGTCCGGCACCGGTTCCGGCAGCCCAGCAGGCTGGAGAAGCCCTTGCGGAACTCCGCGTTGAAGGCGTAGATGACGGGGTTCAGGGACGAGTTGGTCCAGCCGAACCACACGAACACGTCGAAGGTGGTGTCGCTGACGCACGGCGGACCCGCGGACGGCTCCCGGTGGCAGAACGGAACCACGCAGTTGAGCACGAAGAACGGCAGCCAGCAGCACACGAACACCCCCATGATGATGGACAGCGTCTTCAGGACTTTGGTCTCGCGGTTGATGGACGTCTTCAGGCTGCTGTGGTGTTGGCACGCGAGCCGGTTCGTCCGGCAGCTCTGCGCGTGCTCGGCGGCGCGCTCCAGAGAGGCGATCCTCCGGATCTGGATCTGCGCGATCCGGTAGATGCGCGTGTAGGTGACGATCATGATCGCCACGGGAATGTAGAAGCTGATGAGGGACGAGGAGATGGCGTACTCTCGGCTCAGGCTCGAGTCGCAGCTGTCCGCGTCGGTGGCGTTGGGCTCCGCGGCGGCCTTGTGCCAGTCCAGCTGCACCGGGATGAACGAGATGAGCACCGAGAGAGTCCACGCCGCGCCGATCATCACGAAGGCCACGCGCGGGGTCATCTTGCGCTCGTAGCGGAACGGGCTGCTGATGGCCCAGTAGCGGTCCACGCTGATCACGCACAGGTTCAGGATGGACGCGGTGGAGCACATGATGTCAAACGCCACCCAGATGTCGCAGAACGCGCCGAACGGCCAGAAACCGGCCACCTCCGCCACCGCCTTCCACGGCATCACGAGCACGGCCACCAGCAGGTCCGACACGGCCAGCGACACGATGAAGATGTTCGTGACTTTGGTGCGCAGGTGGCGGAAGCGCAGCACGGTGGCGCACACCAGGATGTTCCCGAACAGAGTCCAGAGGATCAAGGCGCACAGCAGGCAGCCGGTGAGCGCACGCGCCAGCGTCTCCCGCGGCTCGGACACGGTTCGGTTGGGCATGCTGAGTCCCGGCGCGCTCACGGGTCGCCATCGGGTGTGTGCGCGAGCGCCGGCTCCGGTGCCGATGCGTCCCTCATGACCGAAGAAGGACTCCGACACCGAGCGGGTCCAGATGATCCGAGAAGAGCACACGGGTGTGTGTGTGTGTGTATGTGTGTGTGTGCTCGACAGCTGTCCGACCTCTCTGAGTGCCCGGGAACTGTGCACGGCTATTATGAGAGAGAGAGAGAGAGACTGAGAGAGAGAGAGAGAGAGAGAGAGACTGAGAGAGAGAGAGAGAGAGAGAGATCTGAGAGAGAGAGAGAGACTGAGAGAGAGAGAGAGAGAGACTGAGACAGAGAGAGAGAGAGAGAGAGAGAGATCTGAGAGAGAGAGAGAGACTGAGAGAGAGAGAGAGAGAGAGAGAGAGAGAGACTGAGACAGAGAGAGAGAGAGAGAGACTGAGAGAGAGACTGAGAGAGAGACTGAGAGAGAGAGAGAGAGAGAGAGAGACTGAGAGAGAGAGAGAGAGAGAGAGATCTGAGAGAGAGAGAGAGACTGAGAGAGAGAGAGAGAGAGACTGAGACAGAGAGAGAGAGAGAGAGAGAGAGATCTGAGAGAGAGAGAGAGACTGAGAGAGAGAGAGAGAGAGAGAGAGAGAGACTGAGACAGAGAGAGAGAGAGAGAGAGAGAGAGAGAGACTGAGAGAGAGAGAGAGAGAGAGAGAGTGCACTGAATGAATAGAACTACGGATTGTTTCTATAATTACATTAGCTTTGGCATTTTTTGTATTTCATCATTTCTTGCTGATCTGGTAATCCATTAAATATTTCTAGCGCAGACGAGATCTGAGGTTTATAGAGTATTTTAATGGGGTTTTTTTTCAAGCGACTTTCGTTGTGACAACATGCCCCGCCGATGTTAACGCGTTCAGGTGTGAATGCAATCGAGCAGAGGTCAAGCACACACGGCTTCAGTGACGATGATGATGATGATGATGATGATGATGATCGGGGATTTCGTTCATTATGCTCAAGAAGCGATTTTTTTTTTTTTTGAGGTTTTGAGAGTTAAATGTCTTCCTCAGATTTTGACTGTGCATCGATTCTCTCCGTGCACGTGCACGTGATTCCCCTCGAAGATTGATTCATTCAAACGGGTTGAAGAATCCTCAATGAAAGGATGAAATGCAGCAGGAGGATGAATGCGTCTGTAGCGCCACCAACAGACCTCAACACACATTACAGTAAAGGAGGATCAGAGGCATCCTTCAGCTCCAGAGACACGAGCGCGCACACAGTCTGTGCTCGTGCACGAGAGGAGGACACTAACAACAGCAGAGTCTCAGAGGTGTGTGACAGGAGAGCCTCAGGTGCTGCTGAACTTCAGTCCACAGCTGCATCCCGCCGGAGGGGATTGTGGGATTGCATGACACACATGAACACCTGGAGCTGTCAGAGAGACATGTGCACATCTGTGTGGCAGACTCTTCTCTCTGAGAGCGTGAGAGCATCAGTCTTTCCTCCATCTGAATCACTCTCTTCCTCTCAAAGCACTGCACTGATCACACACACACACACACACCAATCAATCCATCACAGAGAGACCCCAGTCCCGATCCCGAATCAGTCACTTCACAGAGGCGTCACGGCGTGCTGACGTCACTTCCTCTCCCTCATGCGCTGCAAAAATGGGTTTATTACATGTAACTCTGT
>NC_068384.1:8649558-8654558 GCF_023724105.1 Carassius gibelio
TATACACATTAAAAAAACTAGCAACTAATAAAAATGACAAAAACACAAATATTACTAAATCTTTAATAAATATTTGCAACATTAAAATAAAAAGTATTAGTATCTCAACGCTAGTAAAATTACACTGACATGAGCTAATAAAAATTCAGCTAAATGTCAACATTTACCAATACATTATTATGTTATTATTAACTAAATAAAGACTAATAAATAAAATAATTACTGTAAATGAATAACAAGTGTTTAGGAATAAAGTGATTTAGTAATGTTAGTTAATGCATTACCTAACCCTAACCCTAATGAGAGCTTCTCATAAAAGTGTAAGATCTTTAATAATATGTGATCAGTGTCTGTGAAGAGAGTCCACTCCAGTTTGATCTCAATAAACCAGAACAAATTCATGATTTGACCAGGAGTGAGAAAACATCTCTCTGACACCATCTAGAGGATCAAACCAGAAACCACAGAACTACAGCAAAGCCTTCCACAAGATCAACAGGAGATTTTTATGAGATTATTATATTTAATTTATTTCTGTGATGCTCCGCTGTATTTCCAGCATCATTCCTTCAGTCTTCAGTGTCACATGATCTTCAGAAATCATGAAAATATGATTTACTGCTCAAGAAACATTTCTGATTATTATCAGTGTTGAACACAGTTGTGCTGCGTGATATTTGTGTGGAAACTGTGATGCATTTTATTTCTGAGGATTCACAGATGAATACATATAATTCAGAAGAACAGCATTTATGTGAAACATTTTATTACAGTGTGAAGAATGTTTTAATAATTTCCACTATAAAGAACCTTTAGTTAGAGGATGTTAAAGGTTCTTAATGGAACCATCAATACCAATAAAGAACCTTAGACTATAGTTATATAGAGGGAATAAAGTGAGAAGAGACTCTGAAATACACTGTTGTGTTGTGTTCTCAAACAGAAGTTGGTGAACAAGTCAGATTATTATCGAGTAATCTCTCAGTTCCTGTGCAAGTGACACATGTAAAGTCTCCAGCTGGAGCTGCATGTCTTGAATGCTTACCTGTAAGGATGAGATCACCTGCTCCACGTCGTTCTTCATGTCCAGAACTGGCCCTGCACACAGTAAACACACAAGGAACCCAAACCTGATGAGGATCCCCTCATGACCCAGATTTGTCTACAGTGATATCTTCAGATGAATACGGTCTGGGCGCTGTTCTTGCTCAAGTTCACAAGGATAAAACTGAACGTATTGTCTCCGGCTGAACACAAGTACTCCACCGCTGAGAGTTGGGGGATTGTGTGCTTGTGCATATTCCAACTCATGCTCCGAAAGCACCTCCGAAGTTTACCAACCCTCGTCAAATTCTGCATAAACTGTGATCGTGTACTTACCTGTTATCGGATGAGAAGAATGACTTGTTTCACACCCGGCTCATTCTGTTGCACATATTTCAGAGACTCCTGACAACGGTGCTGTGTGTCGACTTATTTCAGCATCTTTCTCCTCCTCCAGATCCCCAAACTCCTGAAGCTCTTCACAGGGTTTCTGTCCATGAGAGACCACCTCCTTGTTCGCTGGAAGACTATGTCACTTAGTCACCTTTGCATTATAAAGGATTTAAATTCATCATTTTGTTCTTTGATCTGATTACAAGTAATTGTTATATAAGAAAACGAATGCTTTAGTAACTTTGTTGTTGTGTTCCCTTTTTGTTCATAAAAATATGGGTAGGTAGGTTCCCAAAAACGTTCCTGGAGGTGCCACATCTCTCCTTTGTCTGACACACACAGTCCAGGTCTGGAGTCTCTACTCATTGTGGTGTATTTGTTAGTGTTGTTTATTTAACTACATTACCCAGAATGCAGTGTTACGTTCTATCCGGAAGTGTTCTGGTATGTGTGTGCAGTGGAGTGCTTGTAGAGAGAGATGTGAGTACTTTGTACCAGTAGATGATATTACTGAAGAGAAAGTTGTTTCAGTGTGATTTGTCCAAAGACATTCTCTCTACTGTGTAATCTCTTATAACCAGAGAAGCCTGGAGAGAAACGAATGATCAAATAGTGAACGCTCTCGAAGCACATTTCTCTCCAAGCCCTTAGTTCCACGGATGAAATCAGCTCGAAGGAGAAACTGTGACTATGTTTGTGGCAGTGCTAAAACAACTAGCTGAACGCTGGGAATTTGCTGATGCATTTAATGACACACAGATTTTTGGCCCTTATCATGGCATCCCTCTCTTGCTGATAGTAGGATGCAGAGATGAGTGCTGTCTTTATCTCCTCACACATACAACATCAGGTACCCATGGCACAGTAATGCAGACGGACTGCCTCTGGCTGACAAGAGTGTGTGAAGTGTTCTTCTTCAGTCAAGTGGAAAGGGCCTGTGACCGCCGCACAAGTGCATAAGGACACGCCAAATGACCCCGTCTTGTCCAAGGTCATGGATTTAGTCATGCCAGGGAAAGGTGAGGATGATGACACAGAGCTCAAATACAGCTCTCGGTGCAGTCCGGCTGTGTGTTGTGTGGAAGGAGAGTGATTAATCCACCAGCTCTGTGTGATTCAGTGCTGACAGCTCCATGCAGGACACTGTGCTACGCTCCGTATGAGAGAGACCAGGACTTACTTCTGGTGGCCAGGGGTGGACGGCCAAACTGAGGAAAAAGCAAGAACATGTACGTCATGTCAGAGCAAACGCAATATACCACACCTGGCAGCGCTGCACCCGTGGGAATATCTGGAGGAACCATGGCATCGCAGGCCCAGTCGAGGACAGAACGCTATTTTACACAGGGGCTAGCAGAAAGATTCATCCATGAAACATGCTTTGAAAGCTTTGATTGGGCTATGCACATTTCATCAACACCTTCATAACTTCTTTCTGTACTATCCCAGAACTCCACACACAACTACCAAAGTGTCACCAGCTTATGTGTTGTTCAATCGAGAGCTCACCGTTAAACCAGCGACTCCCAAAGAAACTGTCCTACAACAACAAAGAAATCAGCAGAATCAGACGGAAACAGACGGAAACAGACGGGAACAGACGGAAACAGACGGAATCAGACGGGAACAGACGGAAACAGCGAGCCAAAGACAGAAGCTTTTCGACAGGTTCACCCGTGCTGGCTCAGAATTAAAGCAGCGATCCTAAATGTGTTCCAGCTCCTGTGGAGAGCCAGATGTGTCCTGTGTCAAGGTTCAGACACACGGATCATTAGCTGAGTGGAGCTAGTATATCCACTAACCCTTACTGGAGTTACAGATACTGCTGATCAACTGACCACAGCTCACCAGATTCTGTGACCTTCACCACAGAGCTCACCAAGACCCCAAACTCCCCATTTACAACAGAACTCAGTTTAGAGGATAAACTGGGGTTTGAGGAAGGGAGTTAGTTGTGTTCATATATAAGACATTTAATCAGAAAGACTGAATGTTTCAGGAATATTTGTAAAAAAAATAAATAAAGGTGTTCACAGATTGTTAGAGTGAAACTGAATGGCATTCTGCAAGTGATGATTCTTCTTTTAAAGCATTCATTTGATTTAAACAATAAGACAATATATAGATTCAAATAAGGGACATATTGTATTAGCCCTACAGTTGTAATATTAAAAACAATATTTTTAAACCTATACATTTTTTCATAACAGTTACCTATTTTATATTACAATTCTGAACTTTTTCTTGCAAATGGAAGTTTTTATCTGCTAGTTTGGACTTTATAACTTGACTCAACAATACGAGTTTGTTGATTCTGAGGAAAAACAGCCAGAAGTGTGGGATATAAACTCTTGATTCTGAGCCGAGTGGAAAAGAGAGAACGAGATGAGATATAATCTCAGAATTGCAGAGAAAATGACAGACTTTTTAAATATAAACTCTAAATTACCCTTTTTATTATTTTATTCCATGCAAAACTGTCATTTTCTGCCACCAGATAGACTCCGCCCACAAAAAACCTCACCAATGTTTGCTAACACTAAAGTTGGTCTGTATGTTGTGTTATGATGTGAATATTGGCCTGTAGGAGGCGATAGAGGTTTGAACCTCTGCTGTGTGTGCTGTACAGTTCTGCTACTTAATTTGGTTAATTAAAGTATTATTTATTTTCAAATGCCTCATTGCTTCTTACTAAGGATATAACAAACACTAGTGTCCGCTCGCTCTCTCTCTCTCACACACACACACACACACACACACACACACCTGTGGAGAGATTGTCGTATCCCAGCTCGGTCAGGCGTCTCCTGTGGGTGTTGAAGAAATGTTCAGATTCTGACATCACTCCATTACACCACAGCAGCAGGTTCGTGAAGACGGCGTGAATCACTCCAAACCTGCTCGACACACACACACACACACACACACATCTGTGTTTCACATGATCGGATTCATCATGTGAAGCTAAGGCTACTTTATCAGCATCTCTAATTTAATTGCATGCATTAAATAGAACATTAAGTGCACTGTAGAGTGAACTACACAGTGATCTGATGAAATGCATAAGTCACTTTTGAAAAAAAGCATAACTGTAAATGTTTGTGTTTTGGAGAAGTTCAGCACTGAGTCTCTGCTCATGAATGAAGACGGAGAAATGTGTCTGTACCTTTCAAACGTTTCATATTTCTTGATGACATCTTTGATGTGGAACCAGAGGAAGTGCACCTGCAGCGGAGAGCAGACAGACACATGGTTCAGAGAACTGCACGACTGAGCTGACCTGAAGAAACACACTCCTGTCTTCTGCAGAGCTGATTACAGCTGGAACTGTGTGTGATTCAGCTTAGAATTAATACTGGCATTTTACAGTTTGTTTGAAGTAAGCATGTTTTGCTAAAGTTATGAAAGTCCAGTTTTTCTAAAGTTATTAAAACTTTTTTCTTTGGTTATATACATTTTAAAGGAACGTTTCATTTTATCATTGTACAAAAGGCTTTTACAAGTCGCTACATTTAAAAAAGCTTAGAGAACTGCATGAATGATGTATATACAATGTGTTTGTG
>NC_068384.1:8659558-8684558 GCF_023724105.1 Carassius gibelio
AGTTCATGCATTTGTTAGTTACAGACAGACATTAAAACAGGAGTTCAACACAAGTGCCAAGGGAACTGTTTAAAACAGTGTTTGGAAGACAAAGCAATCTGCAGGACCTCAAAGAAAACCTCTAGTTCACCTCCATCAGGCTGATGTTCAGGAAAATATGAGTGGCTCTAGATCCGAGACTCATTGTTCATTAAAGCCAGTCCTCACGCAGAGGTCAGAGGTCGATCAGCTGCCCTCTCTCTGTGTCTCAGCCCAGCAGTGAGATCAGCATCACTACACCCATGAACTGAGTGAACAGAATCACCGGCGTGAAGAAGGACCAGACGGGCCACAGAGCGATGTTCAGACTGAAACAGAAGCATCATCATCATCATCCATCACCAAACACTTCACACGTGGAGAAATACAGGAATCAAGAGTCACTAAATGAATGCAAAGAAGAATTATATTTATTAATATATAATTATATCATTTTCATTTATCTGCAGTGAAACAGACTATATTTAGTTCAGTAGGTGCATTAATACAGATGACTCACTGAATCAGAGATTTGACTCGATTCACTGAAAGCGAATCACAGGAGAAGTGTGTGTGTGTGTGTGTCTGGAGCAGTGTGTGTGTGTGTGTGTGTGTGTGTGTGTGTGTCTGGAGCAGTGTGTGTGTGTGTGTGTGTCTGGAGCAGTGTGTGTGTGTCTGGAGCAGTGTGTGTATGTGTGTGTGTCTGGAGCAGTGTGTGTGTCTGGAGCAGAGTGTGTGTGTCTGGAGCAGAGTGTGTGTGTGTGTGTGTGTCTGGAGCAGTGTGTGTGTGTGTGGAGCAGTGTGTGTGTGTGTCTGGAGCAGTGTGTGTGTGTGTGTGTGTGTGTGTCTGGAGCAGTGTATGTGTGTGTGTGTGTGTGTGGAGCAGTGTGTGTGTGTTTGTGTGTGTGTCTGGAGCAGTGTGTGTGTGTGTGTGCGCGTCTGGAGCAGTGTGTGTGTGTGGAGCAGAGTGTGTGTGTGTGTGTGTGTGTGTGTGTGTCTGGAGAAGTGTGTGTGTGTGTGTCTGGAGAAGTGTGTGTGTGTGTGTGTGTGAGTGTGTGTGTGTGTGTGTGTGTGTGTGTGTGTGCAGCACACCTGCAGGAGGCGGCGATGAAGGCGGCGGTGGTGAGGGCAGGGACGGCTGGATACTCCTGATCATACTGCTTTATTCCTCTGAACCACTCCAGATACAGCATACAGAACAACGCCAGACACACACACACAGCCAGCAGCAGCAGAGCCACACACAGCCACCAGCTGAAACACACACACACACACACATTTAGTTTAACTTAAACAACTCAAATTAACACCTGAAATAAAATGAATAAAACTATACAGACATTTAAAAAAATTAAAAAACACAAAAATATACTAAAACTTTAATTACATTTAAATGAAAGCTTAACATACAATTAAATCTCATAATTCAATTCTATAAACCGTATCTCAGTTATAACACTGTTAGTGACGAAATCAAGAAATATTCTTAAAAACACACTTCTTCTGAACCACTGTTTTCTTCATATTTAACTTTAGAAGAATCTCTATTCCCAAACACAATTCTCACGAATGTGCTTAAGAGAAAACTTGTAACCCTAATGTTAGGATAACCCCCAGCTCAACTGAAATCCCCAAACATGTTTAATAACAGAACTCCAGCTACATATAATACACAATCAGAACTAGAGACACACCTGAAGGTTTCCAGTTCATTTCTGTTTAAAATTCTTCTAAAAACATTTTTCTCATATTTAAGAAATATTTCAGTACTTTGAATTTTTTTTTTTTTTTTTTTTTAAGAACTTCAGTTCAGAACAATCGTACAAACTTCTTAAAAGTTATCTTAAGAAGATTTTCATGAATCCTCACCAGACGCTCTTCAGGAACTTCTACAGAGATGTGAGTTGCTGTAGAGTTTTTATTGTTTAACTGTAAAGGTGTGTGTGTGTATGTGTGTGTGTGTGTTTTTATAGCGTGTTGTTAGCATGTTCTCTCCTGGTAACCAGAGCTCTATAATCTTTATTGTAATCCAGGATAAGAAGAAAAGAGCATGAGAGAGAGAGAGGGAGAGACAGAGAGAGAGAGAGAGAAAAAGCGAGAACAAATAACTGTAATACAGCTAGCACAAACACACACACACACACACTCACTCAGACAGACACACACAAACACACACACACACTCAGACACACACACACACTTAGACACACACACACACACACGCGCAGACTCTCAGTCAAACCTCAGGATACACACACACACACAGTGGTAGTTCTGGTCGAGGTTAGTAGTCACCTGTGAATGTCACTGTGGTTCAGAAGAACAGAGAAGAAATCCAGATAGTAGGTGAGAGCGAGAGAAGCCAGGATCCAGAAGACTGAGTGACGGTTGATCCGAGAAGATGCTTTCACATCCACAGCCTCGTCAGGAGCAGAACCTGCAGGATAACAAGATATCATCATCATCACCATCACCACCTTCATCACCTTCATCACATCATCATCACCACCATCATCATCTTCATCACATCATCTTCACCACCATTATTACCACCATCCTCTTCATCACCACCATCATTACCACCATCATCATCATCACCATCACTATCATCATCACTATCATCATCATCATCACCACCACCATCATCACTAGGGATGCACCGGTTGACCGGGCATAAATCGGTTTTTGGTCTTTTTTCAGCTGATTTTTCCAGAAGTGCGCCCGCGTGCACAGACTACATTGTAATCATTCTCTATCATGACATTTGTGTGGAAGTATTTCGAAATCTGTGCGCAGGACACGGTCAGCCGGTCAGCACTGGAAGTGTAGAGCTACACGTCTGAGGCACAGAGAGCAGGAAGTGAACAGCAGCACAAATAAGAGTCTTTCCTGCTCACTGAAGCTGTGTGAGTGTACTGTTCCTGTCTGTGAGGAGATGTTCAGCTCAACTTCTCACGTGTTGGATGAGAAATGAAACAGAAGTAAAGTAGAACTTGCATACATGTTTGAAAAGCCAATTTTCTATTTTTTAAAGCCAAAATTTACGTGGAGTAGATTCTGGGTCGTAACACTAATATGTGAAAAACATTTTGTAAGCTTTATATTCTAATCTCTGAGGTTCACATAAAGACAAAAACAAGCTCGGAGAACACGCATAAAGTGCTGCACTATAATTGCTCTAATACAGCATTCATCACCTCCAAATGTTGATTTATAATGTTACAAGTTGGGAAGCAATTTGGGCGAGGAAAGAAGATCATATGTCTATTCTCAGAATAAACTAAACACACAACAGAACCATATAAAGGCTATTCATGTGAGAACATCTAAAGTAAAGGGTTTACATCGGTAATTTGATCCACTATTCCACAGAGAAAAAGACACGCCAGCCAGTTACTGACCTGCTGCAGACACGAATCTAATCTGACCCCACGGAGCTCGACCAGGGTGCAGTTCCACTTCCCACCACACACACACTCATACACGAGCGGGGGCGCTGTTGAGCTCGAGGGGACTCACCGTCCAGCGCTTACCGTCAGGTGTTTATACTGCTAACTTTACTACTTAAAATAGTCTAGAAAATCTGAAGAATATTTGTTTCCAGATTGCTGAGCACGATTACAGTTTATTCTTGTTTCAGTTATATGGAGGACTATGTTGTGGATGAATACTTTGGCCCATATAAACGAGCCGCGCCTGATCGAAGCTCTGTATCTGAGAACAGAAGAGTCTTCAGCACAGAGATGATCTCAGCAGAGATGCTGTGACAATACAGAAATATCAGCAGGAGCAAGCCTTTAGAAACCAGTTAAAGGAGCTTGAGTGTTGCACACAGTGAAAGCAGCAGCGGCGGAGAGATGAACACACACCGCTGATGAGAGTCGAGAACAGCTCAGTCAAAGACACGGGGTTCGTGCGTGTGTGTGTGTGTGTTTCTCACCCTGTTCGTCCACATCTTCTTCTATGTTTGTCTTGAATCGTCGCCTAACGTTCATAAACTCACTGGGCTCCGCCATACTGACCGGGTGACGTCACATTCCAGCGACGCATGGATTGATGACTCACGACGCTCGTGAGATTCGATTCACTTCTCATCATTTCTTTAAAACAGCTCCAGTGCTGTTTGCAGTGTTTAAGCCCTGGATTGGTTGATAGATCGCATAGACTTTCATTGAGGGGGTGAATACTACGTTGATAACACGATGTTTTTTCACCGTCGTACCTGGCACCATGTATAAATACACACTTGTATGTTCAATTAGATCCTAGTTTGCATTTAGATCAACAGTACATGATAAAGGCTAACAATCAAATGACTGGCAGCAATGGCTTTACAATCAACTTCAATAAACTATCACATGCTCAAAACTGTAAAACAGTAGTTTTATTTTGGAAACATACTGTATAAAACAGATGAAAATAATCCCAAACTTTATGATGCAGAATATGCATGGATGTATTGTTAAAAACATGTAGTAGAACAATCCAAATACAATATTATATAAAGGTTTTTGTAAAATAATTTGGTATATAAATGGATAATTTCTGCGTCACTTGCAAGAGAAACCCTTGTACCTTTATGACTGAAACCAGTTGATCTTTTATTTTGGAGGAAAACTACAGTTTCTGTCAAAAAACATGTTTTAGTTAATGTGTCTCATGACAAGAGATGTGTACATTTGTGCAGTGAAAATGTGTTGAACAGTTTGAGAAGGGAACCTTCAACCAGGACCGCTGTAAGGGAAGGGAAGAATTAGGACAATTCCAAGGGCCCAGCGTGAGAGAGGGCATGGGGAATGCAGAATGAGATTTCTACCAAAGGAGACTCTAAAATGTTAGAACCAACAGCCTCGTGCGTATAGTGTGGTCGTGCTTCGGGTGATCCTTGAAAGAGTCCCAGCGCTAGGTTCATTCTGACGCCGTCCCCTCCACTCTCTCCCACTTGTGTACTTTCTGTACCGTCCTGTATAAACATTTACATTTAATCATTTAACAGACGCTTTTATCCAAAGCTACTTACAAATGAGAAGAACAGAAGCAGTCAGGTCAACAAGAGAACAACAACAGTATACAAGTGCCATGACAAGTCTCAGTTAGTCTAGTACAGAACGCATAGACAGGTTTTTTTTTTTTTTTTTAATATGAAAGGCAAGAAAAGAAGGAAAAGTGCTAGTATTAGCTGGTTAAGTGCTGGCAAAAAAGATGAGTCTTTAGATGTTTCTTGAAGATGAGTAAAGAGATTGGGAGGTGATTCCACCAGCTGGACACAGTCCAGGAAAAGATCCGTGAGAGTGATTGTGAACTTCTTTGGGATGGCACCACAAGGAGTCGTTCACTTGCAGAGGGCAAACTTCTGGAGGACACATAAGATTTAACCAGTGAGTTTAGGTATGTTCACAACGTTTCACAATAACTTTGATATTGTGAAATATATTTAACTGAAAACTGAATGCAAAATAAATCACACAATATTTTCACTTTACAGTTCCGTAACAGTGAGGTTGGAAACAAAGTGGACAACACTATTCATTAAACACTTATTAAATGTATTCAGATGAAAGTTTACAATTCACAAATTATTCATAAGCAGTGTTTTCAGAGCCCCCAGTTACACTGTTTTAAACAGAACACTAACAATACAGTGTAGAAAAACAAGTCAAATCAAATTAAGTACATTTTTATTAAACGAAGTACAATCAAAACCTATCACAAAAGATCAAAGCATCTCTAGCAGAAGTGCAATGGAGCAGATGAACAATTTCTTACCAATGTTTCAAGAATAAACTGGATCCTCGATGGGAAAGAAGAAATGGTTTACTGAAAAGTTCTTAAAGGGGGGGGGGGTGAAATGCTATTTGATGCATACTGAGTTTTTTACACTGTTAAAGAGTTGGATTCCCATGCTAAACATGGACAAAGTTTCAAAAATTAAGTTGTACGTTTGAAGGAGTATTTCTGTTCCAAAAATACTCCTTCCGGTTTGTCACAAGTTTGGGAAAGTTTTTTTCGAGTATGGCTCTGTGTGACGTTAGATGGAGCGGAATTTCCTTATATGGGTCCTGAGGCACTTCTGCCGGAAGAGCGCGCGCTCCCGTATAGCAGAGCACTGAGAGCACAACAGACTTCACTGATCAGAGCCAGAGCGTCGCCAAATGTCACAAAAGAAGTGTGTTTTTGGTTGCCAGGGCAAGACAACCCTGCACAGATTACCAAAAGAGAAACAGCATTAAGGGACCAGTGGATGGAGTTTATTTTTACAGAGCATCAACGGAGTTGTGCAAGTGTTTGTGTTTGTTCCCTGCATTTCGAAGATGCTTGTTTTACAAACAAGGCCCAGTTTGACAACGGATTTGCGTATCGTTTATTTCTTAAGGATAATGCAATCCCAACGAAAAAGGGTCACGATCGTGTGTTGGAACCGCATGCGGTGAGTAAAACTGCTTCAAATATCTCTGTGTTGTTAACTTAGCTATCGGCGCGTAAGCACATCAAGTAAACAACATGCGATGTTGTCATCAAACTGCACTTTCCACATGTACAGCTTAAAAAAAAAAAGACGACGTAAAGTGGAACTTTGTCATTTTCCAAAACCGCTAAGCAAATATATACAGTTTCAGTACATACCACATAGAGACGCCTTTGCTGATGTTGCTCTTGCGGCTCGTGTTTTTCCGGGAAAAATCGGTACAGACTATCTTTCTCTTATGAATATAATAAAACTAAAGACTTTTTGGAGTTATGAAGGATGCAGTACTACTCTATAGGTACTCAAGATTAACAGGAGATTGAGTGAAAACGAGCATTTCAAGTTTCGAGTCCAAGTCCAAGACCGAGTGCAAATGAGAGAAAAAAGGGTCCTCTTCAAGACCACATACTTAACTACTGATAATGTTTGTGATGCGAGAGAAAGCATATCTCCTATTCTAAGAAAATCATTTTACATTATTATTTGTAATGATCAAAAAGCATGTGCAAAGTAACAACTCTGTAGGACCGGGGTCTCCAAACTACATCCTGGATGGCCAATGTCCTGAAAAGTTTAGCTCCAACTGGCCTTTAAACACCTGGAAGATTAGTGTGTCTAGTAAGAGCTTGATTATGTTCGAGTGTGTATAATTAGGGTTAAAGCTAACAGGGGTGTTAAACAAGATCCCGGGCCCTATGCATAGGCAGTCCTGATGGGCCCCCATGCCCCCCACCCATGAAAATATCCAGGTAAAAAATATATATTTCAGATTCATACTTTTCAAGGGCCCTCTCTTCCTTTGGGGCCCTGGTAATCAGTACTGGTTTTACCCCCAGTCCGACCCTGGGAGCTAAACTTGGATAAACAAACAAAGTTTGGAACTTTTATAATTTTTATGTACTTAATTTTTTGTTAACATTATATCTGTGGTAATGTATATGTATATGACTATGCCTAATTGGCACAGTGCACAGACACACGCAAAGCTCGGGATATGACAAATGCGCGCAGCAAGGCTAGAATGGATACGTTTGGCTCTACTGGGCATGCGCACATAAATACAGCGAAATTTTTGTCATACTGTGCTTGTGCTTGCATAGACTAGTCGAGCTCTGTCGGAAACAATCGACTACTCCAGCATGCATTAACCATAATGCATACAAAGTGTTTGCAAGTACCACGTGAATTTTAGAATTACAATATTGCTTGGAGCTGTTACTATATGACCTTATCTATGTTGCATATAAAAATAAAATATGTAATGTAATAATTAGGGTTGTGCCTGAAGCCGAATATGGCACGGATAATGGCTTAAAAAACGAATAACGCTCAAGGAATAATTCTGCCTGAATACTCGGCTGAAGCTGACAGACTCTGGTGTTTGCTAGATAACAGGTGAGCCAGGGCATCAGCGCCAGAAGTGAATGAATGTAAACTTTGAGTGAAAAGAACGCAAATCAAACACCGCATTGTTGTCGCCTCTCTGTGCATCTCTCAGAAATCAGAGCGTTGCAAGAGGAATTTTACCTATAATAATACATCATAGCTACACGTTATATTATTTGTATATATTTAAAAGGCAAATAGTGAAAGCTTAGGCTACCATGATACGAATGAATGGAATAAGCACAGCGCGTTCACCAATCAAACAGCCGCGCTGCGCGTCTCAGTCTCTCAAAAACCAAATCAGTTCTCTCTCAAGAGTAGGCTAATAATCAGCTTAGATACGGATACATTGTCTACTTTTCCTACATGTTTGCTTATTTACCTTTTGCTGGTTTGCGCGGAACACACACATCTGTTTAGTGAAGTTCATTAACATTAAGACTCGCTCAAAGTGTTCTGCGTAATGAGAATGTGTGCATTGAATGGATTCAGTCGTGTTCAAATGATCACTAAACGTTTGTCATGACATCTCTCTGCTTGCATGATAAATATTATTTTAGAAATTAATAATTATTTCAGTTTAACACGACATACTTGTTCAGTGATAACTACGAAAAAATATATAAAAAGTCATAACGGTCTTATCAAGTAACTGTACGATGTTGTATCCGAATGCAGATAGGAAAAAATGTGTGATTGTTACAGATACAAATACTGGCTGTTACATGAAAATATAAATTAATAAAATTTACATATGTAATTGTTGCATAAGGCTATACATTAATACGCATTTATTGATAAAAAAAGAGGCTATCTAGGCTATCAAATGCCATCTAGGTGTAGACGTAAATAAAACACAATCTAACAGGTAGAAAATTTAATTAGAAACATCTAAACTTTTCAGGTCGCAGTAAGTGCACCACTGGTCATGCACATCCTTTCCCGGAACAATACTGAAAGCTAAGATGGAGAAACAGATGATCATAGTTGTACAAGGAAAGCCATTTTTTAAATGAATCTATTAGCAAAGCTACTACAAGGGATGTTTAGTGCTGGAAATCCATTTATTCTTTGCTGAAACTTCTGCGTCATCATGGAGAGCGGGTCATGGTTGCCCAGCAACAGCAGACGCCACTGGAGCGCGAGCGCAGATTACAGAGTGCTTTGGAAATAAGGAGAGCGGCGCGCCTAGCGTTTTCCACACGTTTTCAGTCGCGACATCATGCAAATGTGGTTTTGTTTTGAAGGAGACATTTTTTATTTAATTTTTTTGCTGGACTCGGTCGAGACCAACTAGAAGACTTGGCGAGTCCAATGGCCAAGTCCGAGACAAGTCCGAGTGCAAATTCAACGAGTCCGAGACAAGTCCGAGACGACAGAAAAATGTCTCGAGTCCGGACTCGACTCCAAGACCGGACTCGAGTACTACAGCCCTACATTTGACTCAGTTCGGGAGTTCGTAGCGGGTTCGTGAATCATTTGACTCAGTTCGGGAGTTCGTAGCGGGTTCGTGAATCTTTTTACTCAGTTCGGGAGTTCGTAGCAGGATCGCGAATCACCGGCGGCGCCAGGGGGGGTCTTGGGGGGTCTCAAGACCCTGCCAAAAAATGCCTTGACCCCCCATTTGACCCCCCAGCCTCTTCCTGATTAAAAAAATATATATATTCGGGATAAAGATCCAAAAATGTTTCTCTTCAAACTACGCAGAACAATAATAAAAAATATTTCGACATTTATTCATACACTGAATCGAGAACCGTTTCTGTCGGACGCGTCCGATTCGAGAACCGATGAGCTGATGATAACTGCGCATGCGTGATTCAGCGTGAAGCAGACTGACACAGAGCGCATCTGAACCGAACTGATTCTTTTGGTGATTGATTCTGAACTGATTCTGTGCTAATGTTATAAGCGCGGGTAAACCAAAGGCTTGAATGAAGGGCAATCATCGCCAATGACGGCATTACATCGAGCGCAAAAGAACCGGTGAACCATTTTTTTTTCAGCTGGTTTATTTGATCCAATTGTCCGAAAGAACCGGTTCACTTGAGCACACTGCTCCTTTGCCCCTTAAGTGCCCTTTTGTCAAAGCAAAATTTCCTCAATTTTTTTTTGTAATAACATAAACTTTTGTGAATGCCTGCCCACGCCCAATCATAATATTAGTACAATTTATTAATAATAATTTAGCCGTAAATAAAATGACCAACATGATGACCGTTCACCTGACTACGACCTCATCCAACCGGGAAGATTCGTCATGCTGCACGCGCATTTTTTAATTGCTAGAGGATATTTTCAACATCGTGGCAGCTGGTAAGTGGTGTTTCATTCTCAGCGAAGTGATTTTGGTGTTTATTTACTTATTATTATTTTACAAGAACGATGTGATGTGAGAACATGCAGATACGTTGTTTATATTGCTGTGTGTAGCCTGTAGTGTAGAAGTAACACTAGCGTGCTGTTTGAGGGAGAAAAGTTTCACAGGCATCGAGGGGTCTGGTCTTTTTTATGTTATTTGAATAAACTTTTATTATATTACAGTACTTATTTATTTTTAACACGTAAAAATAATTATCACAACACTGGTAAGGTTTATTCAGATTTTCTCATTCTCTGAATTATCATTATAAAAATAAAAACAATTCAGAAATGAATTAAAATATAATTATATTTTAAATGTGATGCAAATATTTTTTCTACAAAAGCAACAGTGTTTACAACAGCGAGACCACTTTAGCCTGTGAACTCAATAATATCTATCTGGAAATAATTGTAAAAATATCAATGTCAATAAAAATGCATAATATACCTGACATGAAAGTGCAGTGTGAAGGATATGAATAAAAAATGTAGCCTGTCATTTGATACATTGCAAAGGTGTTTTTGTTGTTTAGTAGCAGAAATATGCAGTTATTAGCCATGTCCACTGTATTTTTTGTTGGTTTTCATGAGACCCCCCTTGAAAAGACCAGGACCCCCCCATTGCCCCCCCAATCAAAATTGTCTGGAGCCGCCACTGTCGCGAATCCTTTGAGTCAGTTCATAGCGGGATCGCGAATCCTTTGAGTCAGTTCATAGCGGGATCGCGAATCATTTGAGTCAGTTCATAGCGGGATCGCGAATCATTTGACTCAGTTCGGGAGTTCATAGCGGGTTCGGGAATCATTTGAGTCAGTTCATAGCGGGATCGCGAATCATTTGACTCAGTTCGGGAGTTCATAGCGGGTTCGCGAATCATTTGAGTCAGTTCAGCGGGATCGCGAATCATTTGAGTCAGTTCATAGTGTAGCATGTCTGGACCGGTCACCCTCACACACACAGAGACCACACGACCACTCTTCGGTGAGATTTAGCACTTTCCTTTACTGTAGTGAGAAGAAATAATCAGTGGATCAAAAGGCGACCGCTTCTCCCTCTCTGGCACACAGAGTCAATTACAGGGAGAGCTCAATAATACATGTGCTCCTTAGCCTCGCACACAGGTGGACTGAGATTATACAATTATGAAAAATAAATTATACTGTTTACAATATGTCTCTGTCTTTCTTATACATCACATTTCTATTAATACATTACAAGGTAAGGGTATAAAATATTACAATAAATAGATTACAATATTACATTGGATATAAAATCTATATAACATTAACTTATGCATTGATTCCAGTATTTATACATTACTTATACATTATTATTTATAACACACTGCAGTGAAATAAAACTAATAATAGCATTTGTATGAATAAATCAGTATTCCTATGTTACATATCAAAATTAATCAATTAATACATTTAGCATTGTACTATTTGTAGGCCGCACCACGTGCGTCAAGCACTGCATGAGTCATTAAATCAGATTTTCTCCCATAACACTCTACATTGAATACATTCACAGTCACTAAATCTCTTTTCTTTTATAAAACAGAACCAATTAATCAACATACCTGTAGTGAGAAGAAATAATCAGTGGATCAAAAGGCGACCGCTTCTCCCTCTCTGGCACACTAAGCATATGATGCTAATTAGTTAACGTCACAATGCACATCGTTAAGGTCAAATAACACCTAAAAATATAAATTTTCATTATAACTAATACAATCAAGTACTAGTATAGAATAAATCACATTAATCCAGCGATAAATACACATTTTGGACAAGAAATATCATCATACCAGAGTCAATTACAGGGAGAGCTCAATAATACATGTGCTCCTTAGCCTCGCACACAGGTGGACTGAGGCTATCGCACATCGCACGCGGGGAAAACCCCGGATGTGTTCCACTGATATAATTCCCTCCCCAGACAGAATCCAAAGAAAAAGTTCCCCAAATCTAATATTATGTAATTTTAACCTGCAAACAATAATAAATTAACAAAATTTTGTGGAGTTCACTAACCCATTCTTATTATGAAACTTATAGAATTTATAAAAAAAAAAATAGTCCAATATAGGAATTAAAAGAAAGCAAATTAAATTGAGTCAATTATACACACCAGTTACATTCTCCGCCCTGAACTTCACAAATTTTGACTATTACAGGGTCTAGTATAAACTGAGGTCATTAAACCACCTTTTTTTCCCAGAACATCTTGCAACAAAATGTTTCCCACTCTCAGGGAAGGTGAGTGCGGCAGGTTGATCAGGCCTACCGCAGCCACCTGCAAAAGGTGCCTTAAACACCATTCATATCAGATGAAACTTCATCACTGATCTGGAACGACAACATACTGAAATACACTGACTCAGATGTGCTGTATTTTAAAACTCAAAATGACAAAAATTCTCATCTCAAAAATGATCTTACAACCCCACTAACTGGGTTCAGAGTTTTGATAGATTGAGTCATGTTCTCGATCAGTCTGTTGACTGGTTTCACAATCCTACCTACTCTGGTCCGAACTCTCATATCCCCTGAACCAGGAGGTGGCTCAACAGCTCCAAGAGGTGAACCGCTATGGTCACTATGGCCAATTGCCTCAGAAACAGAACTGCAAGAATCGCGGCTCTGTCCTTCATCTGGACTGCTTACAGTATTTTCCACCTTGGTACAATCATTCTTTGCAGCTAATTGCTCATGTCCGGTTGACTCCAAGACTTCGTTCAATGATTCAAGGCTTTCAGATCTGCAGGACAACCTCTGCTGAGGGTCATCAGAAACTGCGGTCCTTTCAACCCAACTGGCGACTCGTTCCGACAAAGGACACAAATCAGATGCAGAACCAACAACATCCATTGATAAACTTCTACTGCTAAGGGCAGATTCACCACTGTCCTCAAATGATTCAGATTCCCCAAACTCAAGTGGAAGGAAGTTTGCTTGCAACAGCAAATTGCGGTGAACAGTTTTCTCCTGACCTGTCTTGGTGTTACGTATACGGTAAATGTGACACTGTGGGTTTAGCGCAACTACCCTATAGGGCGTGGACTCCCACCTGTCTGCCAGTTTTCTTTTCCCACGCTCACCCTTGTTGGCCAGCAGAACTTGATCACCCAGCTCAATGTTAAGACCTTTTGCCCTTTGATTATACAACTCAGCCTGATGTTGCTGACTGGCATCAATGTTTTTCTGAGCAACTGTAAGTGCTTCTTTTAGATCATCTTTTAACCTCTTTACATACTTGTCGTAACCAACAATTTCACAGTCTCTTACAACGTTGCCAAACATCACATCCACGGGCAGCTTCGGGATTCTACCAAACATCAGGTAAAATGGAGCATAACCTGTGGATTCGTGTGCGGTACAGTTGTACGCAAAGGTCAGTGTCTGGAGCAACTGGGACCACTTTTCCTTAGACCTCGCCGGGAGCGCTCTGATCATGCTGCCTAGGGTTCTATTAAACCTCTCAACAAGGCCATTTCCCATCGGGTGGTAAGCAGTTGTTCGGGACTTTTTCACACCAGCAACCTGCAGCAACTCTCGGATCAGTTGGCTCTCAAAATTTGCCCCCTGATCCGAGTGGATCCTGTCAGGAAAACCGTACACACAAAAATAGCGATCCCACAACTGACGTGCTACCTGTTTTGCCGACTGGTCACGACATGGGAAAGCGTGAGCCATCCGAGAAAAGTGGTCAGTTACTACCAACACGTCCACATTACGACCTTTTGAACTTTCTGCGGTCCAAAAGTCTATACATACCAGCTCCATTGGACTTGATGTTCTCACACTCTCTAGTGGGGCTCTGCCTTCGGGTTCAGGCGTTTTACTAACAACGCAGCGCTTGCAACACTTTACATATCTCCGAACATCAGATTCCAGCCCGACCCAAAAGAACCTTTGTCTTGCCAGGTGCATTGTTCTACCCTGGCCCTGGTGCCCTGCTTCGTCGTGAATGCCGGTCATGACCTGTGTGATCAAAGAAGAGGGAACAACATACTGTAACAGCTTCTTTCCTGTCAGATTATCTTTGGTTACACGATAAAGTACACCATCAAGTATCTTTAACTTGTCCCACTGCTTCAAGATCCTGAGCACCTTATACGTTTCACCAGCACGCTCACGACGAGAGGCTCTCTTGCCCCTATTTACATAAAACAGGACCCTGGACAGACAAGGATCATGTTGCTGTCGGTCTCGAAGTTCGTCTAATGAGAAGACTGGTAATGGGCATTGCCCAGGAGGCAACAAACACTGGGTGTCTTGGGCAATCCAAGAGACAGCTCTCGATTCAACCCCTGCTTCCCAGTCGTTATGACCCTCTAACACAGCAGACACCTCGGCACTAGAAAGCGGACAATGGCATGACATTACACAAGGAGAACATTCGATGCTCTGAATACCAGCACTAAGCCTAAACGCGTCCTGCACGGTCTCTTTCTCAAATTGTTCAGCTTCCTCAAGCAATTTATTGTAAGGCTCATTCAGCAGCCTCTGACTGACCCGGTTGTGGACGAAGGGTTGACGACTTAAGGCATCGGCTACTATGTTCTTACTCCCAGGTATGTACTTGATACTGAAACGATAGGGTGCCAACTTGGAAACCCACCTCTGCTCACACGCGTCTAGCTTGGGCTTAGTGAGAATGTAAGTTAAGGGATTGTTGTCCGTCCATACGACAAAATCATGCCCTTTTAGCCAGTGGCTGAATTTGTCGCAGACGGACCACTTCAAAGCCAAGAACTCTAAGCGGTGAGCAGGATACTTGGCCTGAGCGCGTGTAAGAGCTTTGCTAGCGAAAGCAATAGGCCGGGCCCTAGTCTCACCCTCTGCAACCTGTGATAACACAGCACCCAACCCGTCCAGGGACGCGTCAGTGGACAAAATAAATGGGCTGCTAAAATCAGGATGCGTCAAGACCACAGAATCCATCAGAGCACCTTTTAACTGCTGGAAGGCCCTACTGTGCTCTTCTTTCCAGTCACCAGGACTCAACTTCCTGAATGAAGCACCCTTCTCCGGAGGCTTCTTACCCCTTGGTGCGGCTGTTAAGGCAAACAGGGGTTTCGCAATGGCAGAACAATTTTGGATGAACCTCTGGTAATACAACACCATCCCAAGGAAAGATTTAATTTTCCTTTGGGATGGGGTTACCCCATCCTCCATCATCAAATCAGTCTCTGTTACCGCTCCGATAGCGCTGACTTTATCTGGGTCGGTTGCTACCCCTGAACTGTCAATGATGTGCCCTAAAAACCGCACGCTTCTCCGGAGGAAATTACATTTTTTGGGGGCTAATTTTAGCCCATGCTCTCGGAGCCTACTGAACACCATCTCGAGTCTCCTAATGGCCTCACCTTCATCTGGGGCATACACAAGTAGGTCATCAAGATAACAGAGTAACGTCAAGAAATTTTGATCACCGAAGATGTTCGTCATCAGACGCATAAAGCTAGCGGGGCTATTGCAGAGCCCTTGCGGTAAGCGATTAAACTCAAAAAGCCCCATCGGTGTGGTGAAGGCAGTAAGGTTTTTGTCCTCCTCCGCCATCGAGATGTTATAAAAGCCGGAGGTGAGATCCATCGCGCTAAAGACTGCGTTTCCACCCAAGGCCGCCAAGCAGTCTGCTTGGTGAGGTAAGGGGTGAGCATCCTTGATGGTTCGGGCATTAAGCCAGCGGTAATCAACACAAACGCGAAGATCACCACTTTTCTTCCATACCAGGACCAACGGGGATGCCCACTCACTGCAAGACTTGCGGATAATCTCTTGCTCTTCCATCTCAGAGAGCACTTTTCTCAGTTTCTGATATTGAGCAGGGGGAACGCGTCGATACGGAAGTCTAAACGGGCGGTTATCTGACAAGTGAATCCTGTGGACAAACTCTTTGGCTTTACCGCAGTCTAACTTATGTTTAGAAAACACATCTTGATATCCTTGGATCAACTGCAGAAGCTTGTCTTTCCAGTACTGAGTGACCTCACACGACTCAATATCGAGATCGCTAAGACCAAGCTCCTGCAGTGCCTCACGAATTCCAGAAGGAGAACTAACCACTGCACCTGTGCTAGAGGAGACAGCTTGGCTCTGCACATTCACAGTTCCCCCATCATCATGTCCAGGCCACATATCGAGGTCTTCAACTGCTAAAACGGGAGAAACATCTGCTATTTTGGCATTACGTCTTAAAGTTACAGGTTTATTGGATGGGTTAATCAACTTAACCGGCACCCATCTGTCACCAGGCAAAGTAGCTATGACACGTCCAACAAGAACACTCTTCTTATGGGTTTGTGCCCTAGATGGCTCAATCAACACTGTGCTACCAACAGAAACAGTGGAACTGGTTGGAAGTCTACCCCACACGAGGTGCTCTTGGTGAGGTAAGAGCGTGACGGCCTGAGTGAGCTTGGCAGTCCCAACAACGGTTGGAATACTACCACCTTCCCATCTATCATGTCCAGACAGCATACTCAAAAAACGTTGAATCTCGGGTTCCCTTGTAGAATTTGGCTGGTTCATGACACGCCAGTAGCTTTGTGACTGCTTAAGTTGACTCATGACATACTTGATGACGTTAGTACCAACAATTAGCTGGTCTTTTTGCCCTGGCACAACCAAGGTAGGCACAATAACCGGAAATCCATACACGCACATCTTCAGCTGATGGATACACTTAGGTTTGACCCGAACACCACCACAACCGATAAGCAACACATCAGTGTGGGGCTGCTCAGGCTCAAGAGTCCCACATGCATCCAACAACCTGCGCTCAACTTCCTCGTTTATAGTACACGCCATAGAACCAGTGTCTAACAGGCCTTGACAAGCGACCGCATCATTCACCAACACATCGGTATAAAACAAACTGTCAGCTTTCTCCAGCTTTGCAATGTTTTGGAACAAGATAATACTGCCGCTTGACTCAGTCTGACACTGGTTACTATAGATGACCATAGGATCATCCTCGCTGATGAGAGGTTGATTCTCGACACTCACACTGCCCTCTCCCCAATGTGAGTGATCTAGTTTCCCTGATCATCGCTGGTCTGGGCCACGCCCCGGGCAACAACCCTGTGACACTGCCTACGTTGGTGACCAAATTCAAAACAATCAAGGCACCTTTTTTCTCTCATGCAGTGCGAGTGAGTCGAATGGGATCGGTCTCCGCACACTGCACAAGGAGAAGCTCGATACCACGGTGACGTTCGAGGTTTTGTTTCCGAAACTGGTAAGGTTGTGCGCTCCAACACCCGTTCTAACATTTTCAGCACCCGCTCTAAAGTGCCCGAATCATTTGCTTCATTTGGCTTAGTGTGAAGACCTGTGATACATACCGGTGAGGTTACACCCACACTTTCGCTTCCAGTAGCTACCTGATTTCCGACTGCTTCCTCTGTAACAACAGCCTGATTTACTACGACCTTAGGCAGAGGTGAACCTGGTTTCCAGGACTTACAGTCCCTCTCATACTCATCGATGGCCTCTTGGACTTCCTCTGCAGACCATTTGCTTATGGGCTTACACCTAAAAACACTGGAAAGGTCAGAATTAGGGCAGTTTCTGATAAACATCATTGAAACTTCTGAGCTCATGTTTTCCATTTTGCCACCGAATCTTTTCAGGTGAGTGTCTGCTAGCTCGGCTGCCTCATTCAACCTGACCCAATAATCAACAGGGCGCTCACTTTTCTTCGGCTGCGTGGCATAAAAGTCGGCCAACGGCTGGCACGAGCCAGGGCTCTCGCTAAAATAGTGCCGCAGTACCTCGTAGACAACTTCGGGACAAAGTACAACAACTGGACTACTTTTCAGCTTAACCTTAACAATGCTTTTTGCCCGACCACATAGATGGTTCAGTATTTCTTCTACACTATCAGTTTTGTTGCAACCCTTTTTGGTCAGATAAACATTCATCTGTTCAATCCACTCCACTATGGAGCATTTGTCACTACCATCCCCCCTGAACATTTGTGGTTCTCTAATGTCAGCTTTTACTATCAGGTTTAACTTAGACAAATCAAGGCTTGTAGACAGGGGTATGGACCCAGAAGGTTGCTGCTCTACCGATGGAGAAGATTCAGGTAATACAGAATTCTGGCTAGTTAACAATCGTGAAACAATTGAATCACCAATCTGGTTTCCAAGCTCGCCAATGAGGTCGCGCAGCTGCTGTGTAACACTGTCACAACCAACATTGGCAGGAGTGGAAGACTTTGGTTTATTCGACTCATTATCTGACATGTCCGAAATAGTCGCAGAATCAAACACCAAAACACGTGGTTTGCCTACTACAGGCTCAGGTACCCCAAAAAACCCACGACCCCGGCCAACATGTGGCGTCACTAAATCTTCGTTCCACCCCCCTTCTGCCATATGAAAGGTAGATTGATGAAAACAGGAGAAAAAAAATGACTTCACTGTTATTCACTTTTAAATACAGAAATAAAGAAAACAAATAAAAAAAAAAGGAAACCTTCAAATATGCGCAAAGTGTAAAGTCCAATGTGTGAGTAATGTAAAGCGAGAGTTCAGTTACTCAGTTCCACGTCCAGACACCACCAGCAAAACGTCAACGATGAAGAGTCTTTGTCCGATGATTTCAGAAGCGTTGTGATTCGGCGTTGTCAAACCCCAGCGATCAGCTACTGCAGATCTGGCGCATCCGGGTCACGGCACCAAATTTATGTAGCATGTCTGGACCGGTCACCCTCACACACACAGAGACCACACGACCACTCTTCGGTGAGATTTAGCACTTTCCTTTACTGTAGTGAGAAGAAATAATCAGTGGATCAAAAGGCGACCGCTTCTCCCTCTCTGGCACACAGAGTCAATTACAGGGAGAGCTCAATAATACATGTGCTCCTTAGCCTCGCACACAGGTGGACTGAGATTATACAATTATGAAAAATAAATTATACTGTTTACAATATGTCTCTGTCTTTCTTATACATCACATTTCTATTAATACATTACAAGGTAAGGGTATAAAATATTACAATAAATAGATTACAATATTACATTGGATATAAAATCTATATAACATTAACTTATGCATTGATTCCAGTATTTATACATTACTTATACATTATTATTTATAACACACTGCAGTGAAATAAAACTAATAATAGCATTTGTATGAATAAATCAGTATTCCTATGTTACATATCAAAATTAATCAATTAATACATTTAGCATTGTACTATTTGTAGGCCGCACCACGTGCGTCAAGCACTGCATGAGTCATTAAATCAGATTTTCTCCCATAACACTCTACATTGAATACATTCACAGTCACTAAATCTCTTTTCTTTTATAAAACAGAACCAATTAATCAACATACCTGTAGTGAGAAGAAATAATCAGTGGATCAAAAGGCGACCGCTTCTCCCTCTCTGGCACACTAAGCATATGATGCTAATTAGTTAACGTCACAATGCACATCGTTAAGGTCAAATAACACCTAAAAATATAAATTTTCATTATAACTAATACAATCAAGTACTAGTATAGAATAAATCACATTAATCCAGCGATAAATACACATTTTGGACAAGAAATATCATCATACCAGAGTCAATTACAGGGAGAGCTCAATAATACATGTGCTCCTTAGCCTCGCACACAGGTGGACTGAGGCTATCGCACATCGCACGTGGGGAAAACCCCGGATGTGTTCCACTGATATAATTCCCTCCCCAGACAGAATCCAAAGAAAAAGTTCCCCAAATCTAATATTATGTAATTTTAACCTGCAAACAATAATAAATTAACAAAATTTTGTGGAGTTCACTAACCCATTCTTATTATGAAACTTATAGAATTTATAAAAAAAAAATAGTCCAATATAGGAATTAAAAGAAAGCAAATTAAATTGAGTCAATTATACACACCAGTTACATTAGCGGGTTCGTGAATCATTTGACTCCCCAGCCGGCATTTCAACGTTGATTCAACGTTGAAACAACGTCAGGTACCACGGTTGAATCAACGTTGAATTACCTTTCGATTTTGAAAATTGGATCAACGTTGAAATCACGACGTGGATTGACCGTTGATATCGCGATGCTGTTTCACCGTCTTACCTGCATCACGGGTGAATTATGGTCTTTCTGCAGACCTTGGATTAACTCTGAATGAGGTGTTGATTTTGAAAAGTTAATCAACGTTGACAGCGCCGCCGCTCCCACCACGCGCATCACGCACTGTGCGTAGGGCACCAAGTGCTGAGGGGGCACCAAAAATAACCTAATTTTTTTTTTTTAAATGCCGGTATTATTTCATTAGCCTATAGAAATATTAGGCACATTTTAGCCATGTATATGTAACAAAAAAGGGGGAACAAGAAAGATATTTAATAATTGCTCTAGTCTAGTCCGGTCTAGTCTAGATCAGTACGGGAAATGTGCTGCATGTGCGTGCTGCTGCTAATCGTAATGTGCCTCGAACTTGCTGACGTTAATGTTAGCATTAGCAAACTATGTTATTATAACTTACAGTAATACCCCCATCTGTACCTGAGTGTCCCTGGGACATCAGTGCGGTCGGAGTGCGTCTTCTCAATGAACACTTATGTCTTAAAAATCAAAAATGATTTTTTCTCAAAAGTGACAGCCCTAGTACTTATTGATGATTATTTAATTTAATTTATTCGAAGTGACATTGAATTTGCAAAAAAAAGTCTGGATTATTTTGATATTTTTTTATTTTGCTATTCTGTTGACTGTTTACAAAGTCAGCAAAGCTGTGAAGATTTTACTTTCTCTTTTTAGTGTTCTTAAGTTGTATACTGTGATGCTGCTATTGTGTGTTATTGGTATTGAGTTATGTTTGGTAATAAAAAGTTAAACTGGCAAAAAACAAACATTTTTTTTTTCTTTCTCGGGGTCGGGTGGGGGGCATCATAAAGGAATTATGCTTAGGGCACCAAAATGGCTAGCAGCGGCACTGACTTTATTACAATAAGACTTCTGGTGTATTTGAGCTGTGTACTGTCAGAGCAAAACTTAAACACTCTCTACTGAGAATACAGCTAGAACCAGCCTAAACTTATCAGCTGCTCTGGCTGGTCTCTCAAGATGGTTTTAAAGTGGTTTTGGCCACTGTTTTAGTAGGTCACGCTGGTCTGGTTTTTAGCTATTTCTTTTACTGAATCCACTGGTTTTAGCTGGATTAGCTAAAAAAACATGCTAGCAAAATGCTAGTAACTTGTTAATTAGACTAGAAACCTGCTAGCTACATGCTAGTGACTTGCTAATCCTGCTAGCAACATGTTACTTATTAATCAAGCTAGCAACATGCTCGTCTTTTGGAAATAATGCTGGAAACATGCTAACAACATGCTAGCTATACTAGTTAATAATGCTAAAAACAAGCTAGTTGCTAGTGACTTGCTAGGCATGCTAGCAAAATGCTAGTCGCTTGTCAATCAGGCTAGCAAAATGCTATCCACTTGCATATCATGTTAACAACATGCTAGTGACATGCTAATCATTCTAGGAACATGCAAGCAACATGTTAGAAGCGTGTAAACGACATGGTAGTGACTTGCAAATCATGCTAACAACATGCTAGTAAGTTGCTAGACATGCTAGCTACTTGCTACTCAATTGGTAATATTGTTAGCAACATGCTAGTCCTTTGTTAATCTTTTTGACAACATGCTATTCACTTGCTTATAATGATAACAACATGCTAGCAACATGCTAATGACATACTAGTAACATGTTTATCATGCTAACATCATGCTATTTACTTGATAATCATGCTAGCAAAGATGTTAACGTGTTAACGACATGCTAGTAATTTGATAATCATGCTAGTCACTTGGTAATAATGCCAGCGACATGCTAATCATGCTGGAAACACACTAGTGACATGCTAGTAAGTTGTTAATCATGTTAGTGACATACTACTTATCTGTTTATCTATATATAATAAATCAGAGGAAATGTTCAGATATGATGAACTTCAGATGCACTAGTGTTCTGTTGAGATGCAGAACAGAAACAGTGACTTGTGCGTGAGCTCGTGTTAAGTTCAGCAGGTCAGCAGCACAGGTGAGGAATACTGTTTCCTGCTCAGATCACGTTTCCTGCCAGCGCCAGCTCAACTCATCCAAACACAGAGCGAGAGAAACTGCAGCAGCATCTCAGACACGACAGACTACACCAGATCTCGGTCACAGCTTTCACTCTTCTTTCAGTCTAGTGGACAGAAAACATCCAAAGTGCTGCTTTCATTGCTCTTTGCATCTGTAGATTTCAATCTTGTGAAAAAGAGCTTTTCTCTTACAAACAGCACACGTTTCAGTTTAATTCCTCTCTGTATTCTGAAAGTTTGTTCATATTTGATTCACACTGATTTCTACAACACTTTACTCCTGAAATCATGGACAGAATGTGTTTGTTTTCTGTCTGTTGACAGTATTTTCGGATTTATTGAGTGATGAAAAGAGTAAAACAACTGCCTTAATGTCACCTGGGGAGAATATAAGCGTGACCCTTGAGCGGTTTCCTCTGTGATGATCAGATCTCCTCTCAGAAGGAAAGATGAAGTTACTCTGAGCTTCTGATCCAGATCTTCTGATGGTTTCTGGCTCTTCAGAGCGATGATGGATGTGCAGCTCATTAAACCTCATCTAGAAGAGACAAGACAGACAGAATCTACAGAAGTCTCTGAGTGTGGAGACATCGATCTCTCCAAAGTGTTGAACGGTCCTGAACGACGGTGTAACCCAGTAACTGCTGAACTGAGCTGGTCTCAGACTCATGAATGCAGCGAGGCCTTCCAACATCCAGAGATTAATCAAGTTAATCAGCCAGACGCTAAACAGCTCTCTAGATGTGCAGCGATTAGCTTACCTGCACAAACCAGAACCTGGCTTGTGTGTGAGTGTGCGTGTGTGTGTGTGAGTGTGTGTGTCCGTGGCTTCATGAGAGTATCATGTTCTGAGCCCAGCTTCACGCTTCATAATGCGGCTCATTCACATCTGAACATCTAACTTCCCTCAGTGTGTGTGAGATATTCTGAGAAAGAGCTGAGCACATCTGATTCTCACCCAAACAGAGAATAAAACCGGACTTCCTTTTCCTGCGCTAAACCTGGTTTCTGCTCCTGTTTCCCAGAAGCCTCTGGGGCAGCGATGAGGAGAACAATAGTGTTCTGTGAGGAGCTTTATCAGAGACGTATACCTTACACACACACACACACACACACTCGCTCTCTCTACAGTTCTCTGGAGTCGATGGCTCAACCATGAAACTAGATGATGATGAAGACGAATTATGTATTAAAAGTTGACATAATGCATCAAAATGGCTCAAATTCGTCATTTCACCTGAGGATCTTCAGCACAACACATGAGAATGAATCCATTTAAAGTGTTAATCCACCTGATGTGTGTGTGTGTGTGTGTGTGTGTACCTGAAACAGCTGATCTGTGAGGAACACAGGTGAAGTACTCACACACTCTCTGTGGTGTTCAGGAGAATGAATAATGTTTTGTTTGTAATGAAAAGTACACAAAGCCCTGACTGCAGAGGCAGACGTACCCATCAGACAGAGTACCCATCTGAACACTTCTCCTGGATCCTGCTTGTAGAAAATTAAATTGCTGTAAGTAAATATTGAGCAACAAGTGCCTGTTATATGTTTATTGTTTTAAATGCTGTTTACTCGTTCATAAGAACCCGAGCAGAGGACGCATACGCAGTTAGGTGTGTAAATGTATAATTTCCTTTTCCTTTTCATTAAAATAACTAAAATAAGTGTACTTTAAAGTTCAAAGCCCCATTCATATATTTCTCCTGGGTCCACGATATCACTAAACCTGACCCGTTTACTGAAACCAGTGTGTGACCCGACACACACACCAGCGGAGAGAGAGCCACATGGTTCAACATTGATAATAATCAGACATGTTTCTTGAGCAGTAAATCATCATATTATTCTGATTTCTGAAGATCATGTGACACCAGTAGTGTAGCCAGAAAAGAGACTCTGGGTGTGCATGTGAAAATCTGGGTGTGCCACGTTTATTGTCAGATTAACGTTTGTTTATGTTGTTGCCGTTGAAACAGTCTATAGATCAAGATAATTTATAAAGGTTTTTAAACGAAGAATCAGAATTTCAGATAGTTGTGGGTACCTGTGGGTGGCACTGGCACAGGCACACCCTGGCACCCGTGGCTACGCCACTGTAACAATGGATGAAAAGTTTAGAGCCCTACTGATGATCAAGTCTGTATCCACCTTTGTGTGTGGGTCCATGTACATGCTGAATCGACGGGTAAAAAAAGCCTCAAGTCCAAATATTCATTTATCACCAATTAACTGTTTGACACACACTTCCTGCTTCGATGTCCAGATCTGAATTTAAAAAAATCTCAAACATGCTACGAAGTGCTGATCTGAATCAACCGAGTCGCGAACATGCTCCGAAGTGCCGATTTGAATCAACCGAGTCGCGAACAGGCTCCGAAGTGCCGATCTGAATCAACCGAGTCGCGAACAGGCTCCGAAGTGCCGATCTGAATCAACCGAGTCGCGAACATGCTCCGAAGTGCCGATCTGAATCAACCGAGTCGCGAACATGCTCCGAAGTGCCGATCTGAATCAACCGAGTCGCGAACAGGCTCCGAAGTGCCGATCTGAATCAACCGAGTCGCGAACAGGTTTCGAAGTGCCGATCTGAATCAACCGAGTCGCGAACATGCTCCGAAGTGCCGATCTGAATCAACCGAGTC
>NC_068384.1:8689558-8737058 GCF_023724105.1 Carassius gibelio
ATAATCTGAAGTGATCTATCAGTCTGTAAGACTGAACCACTGTGTGAGAAAGACATCACACTTCACTAATACTGTAGACAGAAGTCATGACACGGTGATGTGTGTGTGTTCACTCGTGTGTGTGTGTTCACTCGTGTGTGTGTGTCTTATACTTACAGTCTCTTTTTGTCCACGACTCTCTTCACACGTACAGCTCTCTGTTCAGAATACAGCTTACACACACCTGCACACACACACACACACACACACACACACACACACACACACACGAGTCAGTGTGTGCTCAGCTTAATGTGTTTGCATCCACATTCATATGTGTATGTGCATGTGAGTAAGTGAGTGTGTGTGTGTGCGAGTGAGTGAGTGAGTGTGTGTGTGTGCGAGTGAGTGTGTGTGTGTGTGCGAGTGAGTGCATGCGAGTGTGTACGAGTGTGTGTGTACCTCTGAGATAGACCTCGATCAGATCCAGCACTGCTGCACGATGATCCTTCACCTGTGCAGAGACCACCTGTTTGCCCACTAAACACACACACACACCGACATCAATACAAACACACACACACACACAGGGACATCAATACAAACACACACACACACAACACTGAGACAGTTTGTACTGTATAAAGAGTTACATAAATAAATTAGCATGACTTATATAATGCAAAAGTAATTAGAGACGCATACTCTCAGATCGCAGCTGGCCGATGGCGTCTGCGCAGGTCCTCATGAAGATCTGTGCATCCTGGTCGATCTGATCTCTCTCACTGTCCGTCATACGAGACACATCCGAACACATCACACTGTCAACACACACACACACACACACACACACACACACGTGAACTCCGTTCATTATGAAATACAATAAGCACAAATGGTATTTGTGTGAGATCTGTGAGAGGTAAACACTCTTCACCCTTCATTAAAGACAGCTGCTGTGAGTCGGAGTCACTGACCTGCCGGCGTTCACATACTCCTTCCTGTGCTGCAGCAGAAACTCCTTCAGCTTCGAGATGTTCGAGATCTAGAAACAAGCAGAAGCAGCGGATCACACACACACCAGATACACACACACACGGTGTGTTTGTAAGACCCTGTGTCAATATTAACTCAAGAGAAATAACACACACACTGTTTTTGAATGGTTTCGCTAATGTTACTCAAATGTTTCTGCCGCTTTAATAACCGCAATTATGTAATTGCTGCAGTTGTAGAATTTGACCTGAACAGAATCACTTAATAGCACACACACACACACACACACACACACTCATGACATCAGTGGAGGTCTGATCCTGGCGACTGGAATAATAGCACCAGACGGGTCAGAGGTCAAAGGTCAACTGCTGTTCATGAAGACATCAAACGTTCCCAGCAGCAGGTCTGAGTCTGTGATTCGTCTGAACGTCTGACAGAGAAACAAAACACACACACACACACACCTCGAGATCACATGACCACCGACAGCACAGTGTGTGTGTGTGTGTGTGTCAGTCTGCAGTCTACTTTCCTCACCAGCAGAGAGCAGCAGTGACCTGCCGTCATATGTGTATCTGTGTGTACCTGTGTGTGTGTTTGTGAGAGAGAGAGAGAGAGTGTGTGTGTGTGTGTGTGTGTGTGTGTGTGTGTGTGTGTGTGTGTGTGAGAGAGAGAGAGAGTGTGTGTGTGTGTGATTCGCACTCAGTGGTCCTGGAGGCCTTGCAGGAGGGCAGAGAGATCAATTTCTCTTGTAATTTAAGACCCTAAAGAGCAAGTAATACCTAAACAACGAGTCCAGCGTGAGTGAGTGAGTGTGTGTGTGTGTGTGTGTGTGTGTGACTGTGTGTGTGGGCTAAAGGAGACAGTCTGCCTGGCTGCATTTAATCTCATCATCAGAGACCCTCCATTTACCTCACACACACACACACACACACACACACACACACAGACACACACACGTCAAGTCACGCGTCCGTTCTGTTTGGCTCTGACCGTGTCACCGGGTCACAGTTCAGGGTTTCTGTCGCCGGTTCAGTTTCACTCGAGGGAGGAATCAGTGCAATACTCTCTTTATGAATCTGACAAACACTTTATGATGTTCCACTTTATTGGTCATAAGGCGGTGAAGGGTTAAAGGTAACATTAGAAACATTACCAAGCTACGAAACATGTTATCTGTTTCTGATGCAGAAAAGCTAGTTCATGCATTCATGACCTCTAGACTGGACTATTGTAATGCACTTCTAGGTGGTTGTCCTGCTTCGTCAATAAACAAGCTACAGGTCGTCCAAAATGCAGCAGCTAGAGTCCTTACCAGGTCAAGAAAATATGATCATATTACCCCAATTTTACAGTCTCTGCACTGGCTACCTATTAAGTTCCGTATCAGTTACAAATTATCATTACTTACCTATAAGGCCCTAAATGGTTTAGCTCCAGCTAACTAGCCTTCTACCACGCTACAACCCATCACGCACCCTAAGGTCACAAAACACTGGACTTTTGGTCGTTCCTAGGATAGCAAAGTTCGGGGTTCAGACACACTCTCTCTGTTTAAATCAAGATTAAAAACACATCTCTTTCGCCAAGCATTCGAATAATGTATCTTTTAAATTATGAGTGTAGTTGCATCTGATCAAAGGTGCATTTTTACTCTTTAGCTTTGGTTAGACTAATTAATTTTACTTTGTTGGATCAGCAGCTATGCTAATGATGTCTCTATGTGTTTCTCTGTTTCTGCTGGATCTTCATCCCGTGGTAACTAGGATTTCCACAAGCTCCAGTCTGGACCCAGAGCACCTGAGAAGAGATGATGCTGACCCTCAGAGGACCTCAGATGATGCTGACCCTGAATCAACAACAGAACTAACAATTATTGCTACATGTGTGACTGAATCATATAATAATTATTAATTAATAATATTAATAATGTTCATCGTCTAGCTGACTACGTCTTGAATTAATTTTTCTAAAAATCCTGTCAAACGTGCACAAACTGACAGTCACCACCATAAGCTACTACTAAATATTGTAGAAACATAATTTTCTGTAAAGTTGCTTTGTAACAATTTGTTTTGTAAAAAGCGCTATACAAATAAACAATACATGTAACTGTTACATAATCAGGATACAAAAATCTAGTAACTCTAATCCATTACAGTCACATCAAAAAATAAATTATTTAGATTACAGTAACATTTTGTAAAAAGTTGGAATACTATCAGAATCACATTTAAAATTAAACAAATGAGTATTTTGACATAACGCTATATATTTAGCTCTGCACAAGCCTCAGATGTAGTGCTACACCGAGAAGCTCAGGCCCATGATGCAATGTAGTTAGTTTAAAGTGCTATATAAATAAAGATGACTTGAGCAGATCAATCATACTCACATCTGACCTTCTCTCAGAGCTACAGATTGATCAATCATCATCATCACTGAACATTCATCTGATAAAACAACTCACGCAGAATTACACAGAAACATCAGAAATATTAGTTTACATGTGCATTCAGTCTCAGGTGTGACAACAGAGGCTCTGACCTGCTCATCTCAAATAATAATAATAAATATACACTATATGAAAAATAACCAATATAATAAAAATACAGGAGTATCATCAAATGACAGATATTAATGATTACACAACAAAACTGTCAAAATAGAGTAGTGTTAGAAATAGTAATCGAACAGTATTAGCTTTAGCTGCAGATGTGTGCCTCACCACTTCTCTGGCTCTCCCGCTGAAACTGTCTCTGACTCTCGCTCTCTTCACTCCACAGGCTTCCTCTCGGCTCGAACAATCCAGCAGACCCAGCGCTTTATTACGAGTTTTCACCGTTTTCACGCTCGCTTTGAATAATAATGTTATATCGGCAGCCATGACTGACACGTCGCCGCTCTTGACGTCATCCACCAGCGACGCGCGCGCAGAGAAGCGGAAGCGCGTGTTCCCATGGATACGCAACGCGATCACAGTGTCCGATCGGCATCCGCGCAGACGACATAGACATCATTGAAAGAATCTGAGGGAGGAGGCCACCGTGAACACAACATCAGAGACGAAGATTTCTTCTTCTTCTTTTCATTTTTTGGCAGATTGCAACCATGACTTTTAAAGGTGCATACCGCCACCTACTGTATCAGAGTATGTAACATGAGCTATATCCATTGGTACTACTTTATATCAAAAAAAAAAAAAAAAAACTATATCCTATTGTATATCCCTATATTTTTTAGATATTGTATAACTGCTTTCTGTGTATCCTTTACCCCATCTCCTGTTGTGCCTAATAAACCTTCAAGGTTCCACTTCCTTCCTGTCTGACTTATCTTTTGTTTTAGCCTCATCCTCTCATCTCTATATTTCTTACAATATAGCAATACATGTTCTACATCTTCCTTGGACCTACATTCCAAACATTCATCTGATGGACTTTTGCCCATTAAAAACAGTGTTTTATTTAACCCTGTGTGATCAAACCTTAGCCTGGTTAAAACACTCTCCTCTCTTCTGTTACTTCTATTCACACCCTGAGCATTAATAGATTTTTGCATGCTGTAATATTTCCTTCCACTTTTATCCACATCCCACCTATCCTGCAGAGACGAAGATGAGAGAGATGGAGTCCAATAAGATGCAGAAGAAGAGCATGGGGATCAATTGGATGTTTTGCAATTTTGTTCTCAATGTTTACTAATGTTAAGCCCTTCCTGCCAGTTGCAAAAAAGCTGTCACAATTTCAAATGGTTTTCTCAATCAACTTTATTTATATAATGCTTTAAACAAAATACATTGCATCAAAGCACTGAACAACATTCATTAGGAAAACAGTGTGTCAATAATGCAAAATAATAGTTAAAGGCAGTTCATCATTGAATTCAGTGATGTCATCTCTGTTCAGTTGAAATAGTGTCTGTTTTTATTTGCAATCAAGTCAATGATATCGCTGTAGATGAAGTGACCCCAACTAAGCAAGCCAGAGGCGACAGCGGCAAGGAACCGAAACTCCATCGGTGACAGAATGGAGAAAAAAACCTTGGGAGAAACCAGGCTCAGTTGGGGGGGGCAGTTCTCCTCTGACCAGACGAAACCAGTAGTTCAATTCCAGGCTGCAGCAAAGTCAGATTGTGCAGAAGAATCATCTGTTTCCTGTGGTCTTGTCCTGGTGCTCCTCTGAGACAAGGTCTTTACAGGGGATCTGTATCTGGGCTCTAGTTGTCCTGGTCTCCGCTGTCTTTCAGGGCAGTAGAGGTCCTTTCTAGGAGCTGATCCACCATCTGGTCTGGATACGAACTGGATCCGGGCGACTGCAGTGACCCTCTGATCTGGACACAGACTGGATCTGGTGGCTACGGTGACCTCGGAACAAGAGAGAAACAGACTAATATTAGCATAGATGCCATTCTTCTAATGGTGTAGAAAGTACATCGGGTGTTATGTGAAGTGTTTCCGGTTCCGGTTTACCTAATTAATGCAGCCTAAAAATCCTTTAACGGATTTGGATATTAAAAGCATATTAGTATGTTATGTGTAAGCCAGGTTAAAGAGATGGGTCTTTAATCTAGATTTAAACTGCAAGAGTGTGTCTGCCTCCCGAACAATGTTAGGTAGGTTATTCCAGAGTTTAGGAGCCAAATAGGAAAAGGATCTGCCGCCCGCAGTTGATTTTGATATTCGAGTATTGAGAACATTTTGGACTAGCTGTAGTTTGTTTACCAAGCGTGCAGAACAACCACCCAATAAAGCATTACAATAGTCTAACCTTGAGGTCATAAATGCATGGATTAACATTTCTGCATTTGACATTGAGAGCATATATTTAGATATATTTTTGAGATGGAAAAATGCAGTTTTACAAATGCTAGAAACGTTCCTTTCTAAGGAAAGATTGTGATCAAATAGCACACCTAGGTTCCTAACTGATGACGAAGAATTGACAGAGCAACCATCAAGTCTTAGACAGTGTTCTAGGTTATTACAAGTAGAGTTTTTAGGTCCTATAATTAACACCTCTGTTTTTTCAGAATTTAGCAGTAAGAAATTACTCGTCATCCAATTTTTCATATCGACTATGCATTCCATTAGTTTTTCAAATTGGTGTGTTTCACCGGGCTGCGAGGAAATATAGAGCTGCGTATCATCAGCATAACAGTGAAAACTAACACCATGTTTCCTGATGATATCTCCCAAGGGTAACATATAAAGCATGAAGAGTAGCGGCCCTAGTACTGAGCCTTGAGGTACTCCATACTGCACTTGTGATCGATATGATACATCTTCATTCACTGCTACGAACTGATGGCGGTCATATAAGTACGATTTAAACCATGCTAATGCACTTCCACTGATGCCAACAAAGTGTTCAAGTCTATGCAAAAGAATGTTGTGGTCAACTGTGTCAAACGCAGCACTAAGATCCAATAAAACTAATAGAGAGATACACCCACGATCAGATGATAAGAGCAGGTCATTTGTAACTCTAAGGAGAGCAGTTTCAGTACTATGATACGGCTAAATCCTGACTGGAAATCCTCACATATACCATTTTTCTCTAAGAAGGAATATAATTGTGAGGATACCACCTTTTCTAGTATCTTGGACAGAAAAGGGAGATTCGAGATTGGTCTATAATTAACAAGTTCTCTGGGGTCAAGTTGTGGCTTTTTTATGAGAGGCTTAATAACAGCCAGTTTGAAGGTTTTGGGGACATATCCTAATGACAATGAGGAATTAATAATAGTCAGAAGAGGACCTATGACTTCTGGAAGCACCTCTTTTAGGAGCTTAGATGGTATAGGGTCTAACATACATGTTGTTGGTTTAGATGATTTAACAAGTTTATACAATTCTTCCTCTCCTATAGTAGAGAATGAGTGGAACTGTTCCTCAGGGGGTCTATAGTGCACTGTCTGATGTGACACTGTAGCTGACGGCTGAATGGTTGCAATTTTATCTCTAATAGTATCGATTTTAGAAGTAAAGTAGTTCATAAAGTCATTACTGTTGTGGTGTTGGGAAATGTCAACACTTGTTGAGGCTTTACTTTTCGTTAATTTAGCCACTGTATTGAATAAATACCTGGGGTTATGTTTGTTTTCTTCTAAAAGAGAAGAAAAGTAATCAGATCTAGCAGTTTGTGTGATTCAGCGTGAAGCAGACCGACACACAGAGCGTCTGAACTGAACTGATTCTTTTGGTGATTGATTCTGAACTGATTCTGTGCTAGTGTTATGGGTGCAGGTAAACCGAAGGCTTGAATCAAGGGCAATCATCGCCAATGACGCCATTACGTCGAGCACAAAAGAACCGGTGAACCGGTTTTCTTCAACCGGTTTATTGAATCGAACTGTCTGAAAGAACTACTGGTGATCCGAACACCGATGCAACCGGTTCTTCACTCGTGAACAAGTCAGTCTGTTGTTCGTTATCTGGCTCGGCTCGGTGTTCATCTTCAGTTCTCTCTTCACAGCAGTTCAGTCAGTGTACTGTTTGAGTGCATGCATTACTCCAGGATATTGGTTTGTTTGAACTCAGAGGGAGTGTCAGCCACATTAAAAAAGTTAACAGCTTAAGTCATTTGTGGATTAATGCGTATTAGAGATGTGAACCGTTTAAACCAATTCAGTTCTATTTGATGAGCTGAATGATTCGTTCATGAACCGGATATCCAAACTGCTTTGATTTGCACTCTCTCACAACAGACACGGAAGAGAAGACAATGCTGAATAAAGTCGTCGTTTTTGCTATTTTTGGACCAAAATGTATTTTCGATGCTTCAAAAAATTCTAACTGCCCCTCTGATGTCACATGGACTACTTTGATGATGTTTTCTTACCTTTCTGTACATGGACAGTAGACCGTACACACAGCTTCAATGGAGGGACTGAGAGCTCTCGGACTAAATCTAAAATATCTTAAACTGTGTTCCGAAGATAAAAGGAGGTCTTACATGTTTGGAACAGCATAAGGGTGAGTCATTAATGACATAATTTTCATTTTTGGGCGAACTAACCCTTTAAATCTTGCATGCACTGCAAAAATAAATAAATAAAATAAAAGATTATCTTCCTCAATATTTGCATCTTGTTTTCCAGTACAAATATAAACATCCTTAAATCAAGATGCATTTACTGCTGATGCAAAATAAAATTAAACTTGTTTGCCGTTTATTCATTTATTTTTCTGACCCCATTGGCTGATATTTGTTCTTCTATTAATCATAAACACACTTAATTTGTAGAATTTTTTACTTTGTGGTATCTAATGGAGATGTATTGTTTTTTTTATGAAGCACCTGGACAGAAGAGAGTCTGTTCTCAACTTATACTGAAGCAGTTCACATCAAAGACTTCATCTGTTACTTCTGGGGTTCCTCAGGGCTCTGTTTTGGGCCTTCTCTTATTTATTATTCATGAATCATGAGGGAAAAGTCAGTTATGAAGATATAATGAAGACGAAGAGCAAAAATGTGGCTGAAAATGAAAGCTGAAAGGCATAAAGACCTTGATGTTATTTGTCAGCTGATGATGTGGATCTGTAATTATCAAAAGTTCTCACACTGAAGCAGCAGAGAACAGAAATGTAATCAAACATGACATTTAGTCACTTAGACTAATTACTGTGAGTTCATTAGAACTGAGACTCACTGCAGGCAATCCTGAAGATCGAGTTCCCGAACAAACTCACACTCTAAACACTGGACTTCGGATAGCTATATCAGGTCCGTCAGTCCATGACCATTTCTGAACATCTATTCGACGTCCAAACTAGGTCTGCTATTTGGACGTCCAACATCACCCAACTTGGACATCATCTTGACGTTTAACATTTGACCTTTGAACTGGGTAAATTTTTTTGGAGGTCATTTGGACGTCTATAACAGCCCAGCAAACATTGGTCCGACGGCGACATCGTGTGGCCGGCCAAAAATAGTCGCGGTAGGACGGCATAAATCGGTAGAAATACGTAACGCAGAAGATTTCCTAAAAATGCATTCAGATATGTTTGTACACGTTTATAGTTCTATGGGGTTTCATGTATAATTGTTTCTTTGACTTTTAGATACATGTAGTTCAATATTTACCCGTGTTGTGAATCGGTTGTGAGAGGACGTCACCTAGTGACGTCATTTACACGTGCGTTACACGTCCATCATGACCCTCTGTGAAATCCTTGTGGAATATGCAAAAGCTGTGCTTACACCTTGATTAATACTGCAATATTTAATTAAAGTGCACCAAGTAGTTTTTAAGAGGTTTTAAAGAGGTTGTGAATAGACGTCCACTGACGTCTTTTAAACGTCTCGTCATGGTTTGTGAAAAGATGTCCAGGCAAGACTAGCAGGGAAAAAAAATTATATACAAAGTAAATATATTCACTTTATCTTGTTTAAAAAAAATTATAATCACAAAGAGCCCAGTGTGGTTAAGTGATTGCAAATCAATGCTGCAATTTAGTCATTATTTCAACCTGTGTTATGTATTTGTTGTTATTATTTTTATTGAATCTATGCATATACATGTGAAACAGATATATACCGGGTCACAATTTCGGTCTGAATTGGATGTAATTGCCAAAACGGTGCTGCCAAGATAGACACAAAACATACTGATGTTTTCGTGATATTACAAAATCCCGCGATAGGATAGATTATCTCGCGAGATCTCGCTTTCTTCCGGAAGTTCCCTTCCGGAAGTTCCGGTACATCAAGCAGGCAACCACCACGAGGAGGAGAGGACTCGAAGAGGACTGAGATGTATCGACATCAATTATATAAAATCTACCGTGGGGTAAGTACATTTTGTATTATTTGATTAACGTGCTTGAGTTTTACTTGTTTGACACGAAGGAACCGAGAGAAATGATGCCCACCTTGTCAACTGAAATTCACTGAGTATGGCTAAAATTAGCTAACGTTAGAAGGCTAAAAGTTACTTATATTGATGTATTTTTTATTGGCACGCTTTAATTAATTATTCAGGGGACATCACAGCCCTCCTGTCTTCTCAGAAATGTCCTGTTCACTTTCTCACGGTTACACTGTGAGTGTTTCTCAAGGGCATCACATTAAAGCATTACACCTTTTGTACAATAAAAATAAAATCTAATGCTTGTTGATTACATTTTTTTTCTAATGTTTCATTTATGATTCATTCATCTTGATCCAAGGGTTTTTTTTTTTAGCTGTAGACCATAAAGATATTTTGAAAATAAGTAGAGTTGTTCCGATTCCGATACTAGTATCGGAAATATCTCCGATACCACAACAAATTCTGGCATCGGCATCGGCGAGTACATGAACCCATATACCGATCCGATACCATTTTCTTAAAAAAGACCTAGTTATGACCGCAAGCTTTGCCTAACCGCTGCACGGTTCTTCTTCGCTGCTCAAAATGCATTGAAAACACAGGAAGTTGTGCTGTGTTGCCACAAGCAACCCCTGTTTAGAGCAGCGAAGAAGAAATGAAAACGCGTTAGCAGCCCTTATCTATATATGACTGGGTCACTCATCACATTCTAAACTGCCAAAAGACAGTGAAGCCGCTACTATATTATAGATCAGTGGTTAGCAGTATGTCTCTGTAGTACCGGTAGTTACAGACTCTCGAGTATATTCAGTACCGGCAGCTGCGTTCAGTCGCTTCCGTGTAAGTCAAAGCGCAGGGCTCCAGACAGTAGCCGAATATATACTAGTGTCTGTGAATATTAAACTGCAAAATACTATTTAAATATTACTCCCGCAAAATCTACATCTCTGTGGGTGACTGGCACAGATGCGCGAGAGCTCGCTGTTTTGTAGTCTCTGCTGTGTGTCATGAGGACACGAACGCATAAACCGTCACTTCATGAGAATTTACCGTTTCATTTGAGAATACTGTCATATCATAAACACAGACACTCAAAGATCTTCATGGCAGCCCATTAAAATAAATGTTTGGTTTACATGAGTAAATTGACAATATATAAAGCTACTGTTGTAGCCTACAGTAATAATAATACATCTCTATAATAATAATAATTATGCCTAGATGGTTGCTTGTTTTTTACTTGTTAGAGATTATCTGATTAATAGATCTTTTTTTATATTCCTAGACTTATTTGTTGCAGTTTTTTTATACAGTTATATTGTAAAACTTAAATACCTTTTTTAGTTTGCGGTGTTAGATTTTTGGCTGCATTTGAAGTTCTTTTTTGCATAAGAAAATAAATAATACTGTCAAATTCATGTTAGATAATAAAAATACTGTAATAAATACAGTAGTTCACCATGTATTTGTTCATGTTTTATTGAGGGATCTGTCTGAAGCACACCATAAAAAAATTCTAGCAATTTACACAGGGCTAGTAGTATATACAGCTGTATATACAGATACACACCCAGGTATCGGATCAGTACTCGGTATCGGCCGATACCCTGAGCCCAGGTATCGGAATCGGTATCGGGAAGAGAAAAAGGGTATCGGAACATCTCTAAAAATAAGTGCATGTCATTTATCTCAAATGTTTTATTTTATTTATTTTAAAAAGAAATGTATTCTCTTCCCTCAGCTGCTGTGAAGAGGTGGAGACTCTGAATGGGATGCAGCAATGACAGAACACCTGAAGCTCACTCCGGGAAGAGATGGGGGTGGAGGTTACAAGAAATGAGCCAAACAACTGTAGTTTTAAGGGATAGTTCATCCAAAAATGAAAATAGTCATAATTTTCTCACCCTCATGTTACGATCATAATAATTTTTCCTACAGTGGCAGTTAATGGATTGTGAGATCTGCTTGGTTACAAACATTCTTCCAAATATCTTTGTGTTTATAAGACAACTGTGTAAGTCAATGACAAGATTAATAAAGAATTGATAAAAAGAAACCATATTTTAACATTCTAGTAGAAAACATTCTCAGAAATGTAATATTTGAATTCATGTCGGTTCTATACAGTTTAAAATCATTGACACCACATTGATTTCATAAATAGCAATGTTTTCAAACATGTTTTATGATGAGGATCTTATGTTTTATGATTTTCTTGTCACAAGACAACAATGGCTCCTGCAAGGTGTTTATGCCACATGTTCAAATATTAATAATGTTCTTAATATTATATGATTAAAGTATTTTAAAATAAATGCAATTAATATTGATTTATATTATATATAAAAAACATTAATAAACAAACACTGCAAATATAAATTTTTAACAATAATAATGGACTTTAAGATTGAGTATTTCAGCACTTTTTATTCAGTGATGCCCCTCATTAAATCATATTTCTGATGAAAAAAATGGTAGGCCTGTAAACTTATTTCAGGAATCCAAAATGGATACAAAGATAACATTGAAAAACAAATTTTTAAATATATTATCATCTTGAAGATTCTTATTTGTCATTGTCCCAGTAAAGCAAACGTGAAAACAATATGGTCAGAACACAGAAAGGTATACAGGTTTGAAACATGAGGGCGAGTAAATGAAAGAATTTTCCCTTTATATAATAATACAGTATTTTTGTAATTAGTATTTTATTTTGGTTAACAGATGCTAAACTGTTCAAAAACAATAAAATGTGCTAAATCAGAACATGCTTCTTTTTTTTTTTTTTTGCATATGTCCACAAATAATGTGTTATTGTTAGTGATGTACTCTTGATTAAGATGTTTTATGAACGTTCATGTCTGACTGGACCAATCTTGAACTTTTGTCAAGATGTTTTAAACCTCAAGACATAATTGATTGCCTTTCACGATGTTACACAGTGGGTGTGTGATTATTTTATATGCAGGCTTATATATATATATATACACTTAAACTATGCAGCAACGCATTTAAAAATCCAGAAGACAACGACGTCCAGAAATCGGAGCATTTAGACGTCCAGGGACGTGCACAAAAGACGTGCAATTCACGTCTAAAAGACGTCAAAGACGTCGGTTCAACTTTCATTTTGGAACTATTTTTCAACCATGACGGGACGTATCGGATGGATGTCTTTTCAACGGTCAAAAGACGTCCGATTGTTTGCTGGGAGGTGCAGGAAAGTCAGTGGACCGAATTTGGACGTCCAAAAATGACATTAAAAGACGTCACTCCGATGTCACATTGCGCAGTGGGTCTGTTCATATTGAACTCATGAAGCGATTTAACATCAAAATAAACCGCATCTGATCCGTCAGCGCGACATCTCCGTCTGAAACCCGACAGTCTCCTCAGAGAACGATCCTCGTGTAACCGGAACTGAGCTTTAATTAAGACTTGCAGAAAATGACATTTTATTTTTGGCATGGTTTCCTCTTGCATTCCTGTATAATGTGGCATCGGGGCTTTGATGTCGCCTTTCATCATTCGCTCGCTCCCGCGTCAGCGTCACTCGCTCTGCTCCCACCAGAAGCGTGCCTGATGACGCGGCGCTGGCGCGCTGCTGCTGCTGTAGGTGAGATAGAGTCTCACGCAGGAGTCTGCAAGCTCTAACCTGTTAACATGGGAGCCGAATTAAAAACAGACACGCCACGCAGCTGAGACGCTTGTGCCACGCATCCAGTGTGTCGCCGGCCTCCGCTTCGCGCTGGCACCCACGTCACTCTCATTAAACGCGCCGCTTCGCGCTCGCTCCCGTGTCCGCGTCATCTCATTAACTGCCCCCCTTCGCGCTCGCACCCGCGTCATTCTCATTAAACGCGCTGCTTCGCGCTCGCTCCCGCACCCGCGTCACTCTAATTAAACGCGCCGCTTCGCGCTCGCACCCGCGTCACTCTCATTAAACGCGCTGCTTCGCGCTCGCTCCCGCACCCGCGTCACTCTAATTAAACGAGCCGCTTCGCGCTCGCACCCGCGTCACTCTCATTAAACGCGCTGCTTCGCGCTCGCTCCCGCACCCGCGTCACTCTAATTAAACGCGCCGCTTCGCGCTCGCACCCGCGTCACTCTCATTAAACGCGCTGCTTCGCGCTCGCTCCCGCACCCGCGTCACTCTCATTAAACGCGCCGCTTCGCACTCGCTCCCGCATCCGCATCACTCTAATTAAACGCGCCGCTTCGCGCTCGCAACCACGTCACTCTCATTAAAGGCGCCGCTTCGCGCTCGCTCCCGTGTCCGCGTCATCTCATTAAATGCCCCCCTTCGCGCTCGCACCCGCGTCATTCTCATTAAACGCGCCGCTTTGCACTTGCTCCCGCGTCCGCATCACTCTAATTAAACGCGCCGCTTCGCGCTCGCACCCGCCTCACTCTCATTAAACGCGCCGCTTCAAGCTCGCACCCGCGTCACTCTCATTAAACGCGCCGCTTCGCGCTCGCACCCGCGTCACTCTCATTAAACGCGCAGCTTCGCGCTCGCTCCCGCGTCCGCATCACTCTAATTAAACGCGCCGCTTCACGCTCGCACCCGCGTCATTCTCATTAAACGCGCCACTACGCCCTCGCTCCCTTGTCCGCGTCACTCTTATTAAACGCGCCGCTCGCACCTGCATCCCCGTCACTCTCATTAAACGCGCCGCTTTGCACTCGCTCCCGCGTCCGCATCACTCTAATTAAACGCGCCGCTTCGCGCTCGCACCCGCCTCACTCTCATTAAACGCGCCGCTTCGCGCTCGCACCCGCGTCACTCTCATTAAACGCGCAGCTTCGCGCTCGCTCCCAAGTCACTCTCATTAAACGCGCCGCTTCGCGCTCGCTCCCGTGTCCGCGTCATCTCATTAAATGCCCCCTTTCGCGCTCGCACCCGCGTAATTCTCATTAAACGCGCCGCTTGCACCTGTATCCGCGTCATTCTCATTAAACGCGCCACTTCGCGCTCGCTCCCTTGTCCGCGTCACTCTTATTAAACGCGCCGCTCGCACCTGCATCCCCGTCACTCTCATTAAACGCGCCGCTTTGCACTCGCTCCCGCGTCCGCATCACTCTAATTAAACGCGCCGCTTCGCGCTCGCACCCGCCTCACTCTCATTAAACGCGCCGCTTCGCGCTCGCACCCGCGTCACTCTCATTAAACGCGCAGCTTCGCGCTCGCTCCCAAGTCACTCTCATTAAACGCGCCGCTTCGCGCTCGCTCCCGTGTCCGCGTCATCTCATTAAATGCCCCCTTTCGCGCTCGCACCCGCGTAATTCTCATTAAACGCGCCGCTTGCACCTGTATCCGCGTCATTCTCATTAAACGCGCCACTTCGCGCTCGCTCCCTTGTCCGCGTCACTCTTATTAAACGCGCCGCTCGCACCTGCATCCCCGTCACTCTCATTAAACGTATGGCAAGCCAAAAGGGTCAGAATTACGCCTAGATTAAACGCGTTTGCATACAAAACGCCGTTTTTTACGGCGTTTAAAACGGTATTAGCGCCGTCAAATACGCCGTCCTTATAGCAGACGCCGTAAAAAACGCGCGTAAACCGTAAAAAACGCCGCAAAAAACGGCGTTTTAGTGTTTGTAAAAAGCGCCGCTTTTAACGCCGTCGGCTTGCCACAGGACGCCGTAAAAAACGCCGTTCTGAATGCACAAAAGCGCGCGTTATTTACGGCGTTTTCCTTGTAGTATAATGAGCCACGCCCGCTGATTTCCACAGCCAGTAATAATGAACTGTTCTCACCCAATCAAAGACGAACAGAACCAGACCAGACTAATTTACCACAGATCGTTTAAGCGGAAGAAGTGCCTGTGAACTGATAGGAATATTAAGTAACTTTTTATATATTTTAATCGCTACAAACATTGAACATAGGCCGATTACACATCTTTATCCTACTTGAATGTAACTGTTAATTATTTAACAATTACAAACCCTAGTTTATATATCATTTACTACCCAAATACCTTTTATGTATATACATAAAGTGCTGGTTCGAAATATTCAATTAGCTTTGAGTCATTTAATTTCCAATACAAGAAATCATACATGATAACGGAAGTCGACCAGAGAGTGTGTAAAAGCTGTGCAGCTACAGAAGTTGGAGGCAATGGTCCTAGTCTTGTTGACCACTATACACCGCTACAACCGCTGGTTCGAGCCCCGCTCCAAACTGATTCTGGTATACAGGGGAGTTTATTTGCTGTTTAACAAACAAATATACGTTGAGGCATTGCTTCCACACATATCATTTTTTTCCGCTCTCATGATAATAATGAGTTGTTTAGTTAAAACGGCATATTTTCTCGTAATAACGAGATGTTACGTCCTTAAAACGACACATTTCTTTCTCAACAACATTTCATAAAAAACAGTATGATTTTCCTGTTATAGATTACATAATGTGAGCAAGCGAAGCGATTGTCCGAGCTGCTGTCGCCGTGGTCCTGACATAAAAGAGCATCTGCACGCTACTGAAATTCGAAGAATACACTGTTTTAAATGTATAGTAATATTTTTACTGTAACGTCATGCTTATTTGGATTAATCTCCAATCTTACTACAATATTCTATCCAATAACTGCATTCAGACCAAGAGGATATGACATGATCAAATCAAACCAGTTACAAAAAGAAAAAAAGAGGAGTGACAGTTTGATTCTATTATTATTACATCACTATTATTAATATTTCGTTCTGTCTGAAAAACGGAAAAACGAAAATGAAGCTATATTTTTCGTATTTTTTTGTTTGTGGATAAAAATGATCTTATGCATTTGTGCGTGAGCGGCCCTGAAACGCCACTTTTCAACTCAGCCTGTCTTCACTGTCTGTCCTAAAGCAGAATAAGAGTTCATCTGATACAGCTCTGCAATTTAGTCACATCGTTTCTTCATATTGTTTGGCTGTTGCGACTATATTTCTTGCAAATATAGATCTCATATAAAGAGCAACACTGCACTTCTAGGGTCGGTGGCGTCTGGGCTTCTTATCTGCATTGTCCTCGCCTCACACCCACGCTCAGCGCAGCCTATTCCTTAAAGCCTGGAATATACCCCATGCCCAAAGATTCGATGCGACGCACGGCTCGATTCAGGTAAAGATAGCAATGTATAGTCAATAATATATAATAATCGGACTAAAAATGGGCCTAACGCCGCCCACGCATGTGAAAGAAATATTAAAGAATAGTTTATTTGCTTATTTGTTTTTACCCACGAAAAAAACATCTAGCTTAATTTAAATTTTCCGTTTCTCAAACAAAACAAAATAACAACAACAATAATAATAGTCTAATAATTATAAAATCAAACCGTTTGTCACTCAAATAAATAAAATATAAAAAAAAAAAAACATTTTTTTTAACAGCAGAGAGAAGTGCATGTGGGTGACATAAAACAATTGCATGTGCATGTCAGTGCTGCTATATTGTTAGCTAAAACTTTTTAAAGGCTCAAATGAAATAAAATAAAAATTTAAATAAAAATAAAACAAATCTATTAGATTAAAAACTTAAACTGAAAATAAAGATGCTGCCTCCACAACAAAATAAATTAAATAACTAAATTAAGTAAGTTCTAAAGAACAACAAAAAATAAATAAATATTCTGTCAAATACAGAGTTTTAAACAGTATCTGCGCCGCAAAATACGTCGTTGTGATAACAAACGCCGTAAAAAACGTGCGAAAATACGCCAGTGACGCCGTATTTGACGGCGTTTTAGTGTGTATGAAAACGCCGTTTTTTACGCCGTTCATGTTGCCATATGACGGCGTAAAAAACGTCGTTTTGGTTGCACAGAGAACGCGTTACGGCGTTTTGCTAATAGTATAATGAGCCACGCCCACTGATTCCTACAGCCAGTACGTATGAACGGTTTTCCAATCGGCCAATTGTAATGCTGCTCATTAAAACTGCTCAGTCGGTGCCACATTATTTTATATTTGCCCGTTACATTTTTATTTTGAGCAAATCTGAGTCGTGATACTCTGTTCGTGTTTTCTGGATAATCGCAAATGTCAGTACAATTTAAATGAATTAAAGATTGTTTAAAGCAGTGGTTCTCAAAGTGTGGTGCGAGTAGCACTAGTGGTACTCAGGCTCCCTCTAGTGCTACGAAGAGGAATCACTAAATGAAACATTAATGAACGTTAATAAATTTTAATTTGATCTTTATTTGAGTAAAGTTGTTTTTTTTGGTTGTGTTGTTGTTGTTTTACATCTAAGTACAGTACAGTTTTTATTTCACTTTTGGTACAACACATTTTAATTCAATCATTTTTTTTCATTTACCGGTATGTAAGCACAGTACAGTGTTAATGCTCAAACTGTGTATTTACAATGTTGAAGTGGCTGACAACAATAAATAAAACTGCCTCGTGTAAAACTGTGCAGAGCTGTAGCTGAATAGTTAGGCCTACGCTGCTGAAATGTAATGTTGCTCATTATGGTGCTGCTTGGAGAGCCAAATATTTTCTGAAGTGGTTGGTATAAAAAGTTTGAGAACCACTGGTTTAAAGAAATGGTATAAAATGAATTCATGCTTTTTAAGAACTTCTCAGTAAAACATTTATTCTTTCCCCTTGTAGAGTCATCAAGGATCCAACTTATTATGCAATAAATTATGCAAAAAATATTTGGCAGAAGAGCTGGGCCAACAGATGAAACTGGTTCACTTTCATTAAATGGACAAAACATAGACCTAACCTTTTCAAGTTTGTTTAGAGTATGTCCCGTTATACATTATTACTTTCATGTTTTTATTTCTTGACTCCAAAAAAAAAAAAAAAAAACTGTCCCCAAAACATACAAATTTTTTTTTGGGAAAGTTGGTCATGTTTTTACATTTTTATAGACCCAAATAAGTGCTGCTTGTGGCAATGACTTTAATAGTCATTATTTTAATATGTAAATATGTTAAGATGTTGTAGTAGTCATTTTAATTTTAGGTCATGTGAATCAATGTCTGTGTTTAGGTCTTCTGGAATGTTGGTGAAATAAAAGTGCCAAGTTTCCACACCAAATTTGTTTTCTAATTTATTATTTAACAGTCAAATACATTCAGATCTTGCCCCACAATTTTTAACAGAGCTGAAAGGAAACAAAAAAAAAAAGAAAAAAAAAAGGTGACGCTTATACCTTCCCAAATCCGAGAGATCCTTTTATTGCAAGGAGCATTAATTCCCTGAATTCCTCTTCTTCTGACACACCTCTTGGCAGGTAGAGAGTCAGGGCACAGGTTGAAGCATATGGAATCCTTCAGGTAGGCTCCTCTTGGTCATAACATTCCACTTGGCACTTTTGCTAAAAAGCAAATTATTAACCACCACCTCCCACAACTGGCCACAGGAGTTCAGCCCAGAAGTGAACTGCTGGATCTTACTAGCCAGATTCAGATTTTAGTTTTGCTTTAAATAAGTTATAGGCTTAGCATTTAAAATAAATGTTGTTCGTAAATAATTGCAATATAATTTATTTTATGACATACAGTTAATTAAAACACGAGGAAGAGGGTTTTTCCTAATAGCAGGACCTTTGCAAATGTTTATTGAACTGAATCAATATAACAAGTACGGTATTTTGAGTGAGTTTACTATTAATAGTAACTAAAATTGTAACTATTTTCTCATTTTGCTCTATTTTGACAAAAAGAGTCCAAACAAAGCCACAGCAGAACAATGTCCTCTTCAAGCAACAGCAGCCTTTGGTATTAAATGATTCACTTTATTCCTCATTGAATGAATCAGCCATTTGAATTAATTATTTAATGTCTTACTCTAACCTCTCTTCTTTGAAAATTTACATTTGTGATTATAAAATTTTTCAAGGTAGTAGTAGCCTTAATTAAGAAGAAATTTAAAATGAGAAGAGTCTAACTTCAAATAGTCGCTAAAGAACATTTTTTGACTTACACAGAACTTTAAGGATAGATACATTTTAACAAAGACTGAAGTCAATCCAGAATAGTAGCTATGTAATATACACAAATTTAAACTAATTTAAACTGCCTAACTAAATTAAAATCCTTGCCCTAAAAGGATCTCTTGGCTTTGGGAAGGTGTAGGCTAAGTGTTCTAAAACTTAATTAACATTTTAAAGTCACTAAGCCAGGGCTGTCCAATCCTGCTCCTGGAGGGACACTGTCCTGAGAGTTTAGCTCCAACCCCAATTAAACACACCTGATCCAACTAATCAAGGTTTTTAGACCTACAGGAAATTTCCAGGCAGTTGTGTTGTGGTAAGTTGGAGGTAAACTCTGCAGAACAGTGGCTATCCAGGACAGAGTTTAGACACCCCTGCACTAATTTTGTCATATTCAATAATCCTGAATGATTAAAGGGATGGTTCACCCAAAAATGAAAAATTCTCACATCATTTATTCTAAACCCTTCTATACAGGTTTTTATAGACCTGTATAAATTGTAGTACACCAGAATCTTCTGTCAGCTGTCGAGTGCAATTGTTCAGCTTCTGCTGACAACGCAAAATAAAGATTCTCCTGGCCATCTTCATATCATTATCAACCAACCAACCAATCGAGTGATTAAAATAACAATCGAACTCGGATGTAAACTAGTCTGGTCTGAGTCAGGTCATCATTGATTGGGTGAGAACAGTTCATTATTACTGGCTGTGGAAATCTGACAGCTGACAGAAGATTCTGGTGTACTACAATCAACTTTAGTGAGGAAAGGATTGCTTTGTTTCAGATTATATAAAACATGGGCGCTGTCCTGCAACCATTTTTCTCCAACCGCAATTAAACACACCTGATTCAGCTAATCAAGCCCTCAACAGCATACTGGAAACTTCTAGTCCGGTGTATTGCAAGTTGAGCTAAACTCTGCAGGACAGTGATCTTCTAGGACTGAGTTAAGACACCCCTGTTTCTGAACCTTGGATTTGTGTGCTGTCTTTAGCACTAAGTTGAATGTTCTTATTCTATTCTTAATTATCTCTTTTATTATATTGCTGAACATTTTGCATCCTGAAATGTAAATTTTCAAAGAAGAGAGGTTAGAGTAAGACATTAAATAATTAATTCAAATGGCTGATTCATTCAATGAGGAATAAAGTGAATCATTTAATACCAAAGGCTGCTGTTGCTTGAAGAGGACATTGTTCTGCTGTGGCTTTGTTTGGACTCTTTTTGTCAAAATAGAGCAAAATGAGAAAATAGTTACAATTTTAGTTACTATTAATAGTAAACTCACTCAAAATACCGTACTTGTTATATTGATTCAGTTCAATAAACATTTGCAAAGGTCCTGCTATTAGGAAAAACCCTCTTCCTCGTGTTTTAATTAACTGTATGTCATAAAATAAATTATATTGCAATTATTTACGAACAACATTTATTTTAAATGCTAAGCCTATAACTTATTTAAAGCAAAACTAAAATCTGAATCTGGCTAGTAAGATCCAGCAGTTCACTTCTGGGCTGAACTCCTGTGGCCAGTTGTGGGAGGTGGTGGTTAATAATTTGCTTTTTAGCAAAAGTGCCAAGTGGAATGTTATGACCAAGAGGAGCCTACCTGAAGGATTCCATATGCTTCAACCTGTGCCCTGACTCTCTACCTGCCAAGAGGTGTGTCAGAAGAAGAGGAATTCAGGGAATTAATGCTCCTTGCAATAAAAGGATCTCTCGGATTTGGGAAGGTATAAGCGTCACCTTTTTTTTTTCTTTTTTTTTTTGTTTCCTTTCAGCTCTGTTAAAAATTGTGGGGCAAGATCTGAATGTATTTGACTGTTAAATAATAAATTAGAAAACAAATTTGGTGTGGAAACTTGGCACTTTTATTTCACCAACATTCCAGAAGACCTAAACACAGACATTGATTCACATGACCTAAAATTAAAATGACTACTACAACATCTTAACATATTTACATATTAAAATAATGACTATTAAAGTCATTGCCACAAGCAGCACTTATTTGGGTCTATAAAAATGTAAAAACATGACCAACTTTCCCAAAAAAAAATTTGTATGTTTTGGGGACAGTTTTTTTTTTTTTTTTTGGAGTCAAGAAATAAAAACATGAAAGTAATAATGTATAACGGGACATACTCTAAACAAACTTGAAAAGGTTAGGTCTATGTTTTGTCCATTTAATGAAAGTGAACCAGTTTCATCTGTTGGCCCAGCTCTTCTGCCAAATATTTTTTGCATAATTTATTGCATAATAAGTTGGATCCTTGATGACTCTACAAGGGGAAAGAATAAATGTTTTACTGAGAAGTTCTTAAAAAGCATGAATTCATTTTATACCATTTCTTTAAACCAGTGGTTCTCAAACTTTTTATACCAACCACTTCAGAAAATATTTGGCTCTCCAAGCAGCACCATAATGAGCAACATTACATTTCAGCAGCGTAGGCCTAACTATTCAGCTACAGCTCTGCACAGTTTTACACGAGGCAGTTTTATTTATTGTTGTCAGCCACTTCAACATTGTAAATACACAGTTTGAGCATTAACACTGTACTGTGCTTACATACCGGTAAATGAAAAAAAATGATTGAATTAAAATGTGTTGTACCAAAAGTGAAATAAAAACTGTACTGTACTTAGATGTAAAACAACAACAACACAACCAAAAAAAACAACTTTACTCAAATAAAGATCAAATTAAAATTTATTAACGTTCATTAATGTTTCATTTAGTGATTCCTCTTCGTAGCACTAGAGGGAGCCTGAGTACCACTAGTGCTACTCGCACCACACTTTGAGAACCACTGCTTTAAACAATCTTTAATTCATTTAAATTGTACTGACATTTGCGATTATCCAGAAAACACGAACAGAGTATCACGACTCAGATTTGCTCAAAATAAAAATGTAACGGGCAAATATAAAATAATGTGGCACCGACTGAGCAGTTTTAATGAGCAGCATTACAATTGGCCGATTGGAAAACCGTTCATACGTACTGGCTGTAGGAATCAGTGGGCGTGGCTCATTATACTATTAGCAAAACGCCGTAACGCGTTCTCTGTGCAACCAAAACGACGTTTTTTACGCCGTCATATGGCAACATGAACGGCGTAAAAAACGGCGTTTTCATACACACTAAAACGCCGTCAAATACGGCGTCACTGGCGTATTTTCGCACGTTTTTTACGGCGTTTGTTATCACAACGACGTATTTTGCGGCGCAGATACTGTTTAAAACTCTGTATTTGACAGAATATTTATTTATTTTTTGTTGTTCTTTAGAACTTACTTAATTTAGTTATTTAATTTATTTTGTTGTGGAGGCAGCATCTTTATTTTCAGTTTAAGTTTTTAATCTAATAGATTTGTTTTATTTTTATTTAAATTTTTATTTTATTTCATTTGAGCCTTTAAAAAGTTTTAGCTAACAATATAGCAGCACTGACATGCACATGCAATTGTTTTATGTCACCCACATGCACTTCTCTCTGCTGTTAAAAAAAATGTTTTTTTTTTTTATATTTTATTTATTTGAGTGACAAACGGTTTGATTTTATAATTATTAGACTATTATTATTGTTGTTGTTATTTTGTTTTGTTTGAGAAACGGAAAATTTAAATTAAGCTAGATGTTTTTTTCGTGGGTAAAAACAAATAAGCAAATAAACTATTCTTTAATATTTCTTTCACATGCGTGGGCGGCGTTAGGCCCATTTTTAGTCCGATTATTATATATTATTGACTATACATTGCTATCTTTACCTGAATCGAGCCGTGCGTCGCATCGAATCTTTGGGCATGGGGTATATTCCAGGCTTTAAGGAATAGGCTGCGCTGAGCGTGGGTGTGAGGCGAGGACAATGCAGATAAGAAGCCCAGACGCCACCGACCCTAGAAGTGCAGTGTTGCTCTTTATATGAGATCTATATTTGCAAGAAATATAGTCGCAACAGCCAAACAATATGAAGAAACGATGTGACTAAATTGCAGAGCTGTATCAGATGAACTCTTATTCTGCTTTAGGACAGACAGTGAAGACAGGCTGAGTTGAAAAGTGGCGTTTCAGGGCCGCTCACGCACAAATGCATAAGATCATTTTTATCCACAAACAAAAAAATACGAAAAATATAGCTTCATTTTCGTTTTTCCGTTTTTCAGACAGAACGAAATATTAATAATAGTGATGTAATAATAATAGAATCAAACTGTCACTCCTCTTTTTTTCTTTTTGTAACTGGTTTGATTTGATCATGTCATATCCTCTTGGTCTGAATGCAGTTATTGGATAGAATATTGTAGTAAGATTGGAGATTAATCCAAATAAGCATGACGTTACAGTAAAAATATTACTATACATTTAAAACAGTGTATTCTTCGAATTTCAGTAGCGTGCAGATGCTCTTTTATGTCAGGACCACGGCGACAGCAGCTCGGACAATCGCTTCGCTTGCTCACATTATGTAATCTATAACAGGAAAATCATACTGTTTTTTATGAAATGTTGTTGAGAAAGAAATGTGTCGTTTTAAGGACGTAACATCTCGTTATTACGAGAAAATATGCCGTTTTAACTAAACAACTCATTATTATCATGAGAGCGGAAAAAAATGATATGTGTGGAAGCAATGCCTCAACGTATATTTGTTTGTTAAACAGCAAATAAACTCCCCTGTATACCAGAATCAGTTTGGAGCGGGGCTCGAACCAGCGGTTGTAGCGGTGTATAGTGGTCAACAAGACTAGGACCATTGCCTCCAACTTCTGTAGCTGCACAGCTTTTACACACTCTCTGGTCGACTTCCGTTATCATGTATGATTTCTTGTATTGGAAATTAAATGACTCAAAGCTAATTGAATATTTCGAACCAGCACTTTATGTATATACATAAAAGGTATTTGGGTAGTAAATGATATATAAACTAGGGTTTGTAATTGTTAAATAATTAACAGTTACATTCAAGTAGGATAAAGATGTGTAATCGGCCTATGTTCAATGTTTGTAGCGATTAAAATATATAAAAAGTTACTTAATATTCCTATCAGTTCACAGGCACTTCTTCCGCTTAAACGATCTGTGGTAAATTAGTCTGGTCTGGTTCTGTTCGTCTTTGATTGGGTGAGAACAGTTCATTATTACTGGCTGTGGAAATCAGCGGGCGTGGCTCATTATACTACAAGGAAAACGCCGTAAATAACGCGCGCTTTTGTGCATTCAGAACGGCGTTTTTTACGGCGTCCTGTGGCAAGCCGACGGCGTTAAAAGCGGCGCTTTTTACAAACACTAAAACGCCGTTTTTTGCGGCGTTTTTTACGGTTTACGCGCGTTTTTTACGGCGTCTGCTATAAGGACGGCGTATTTGACGGCGCTAATACCGTTTTAAACGCCGTAAAAAACGGCGTTTTGTATGCAAACGCGTTTAATCTAGGCGTAATTCTGACCCTTTTGGCTTGCCATATAAACGCGCCGCTTTGCACTCGCTCCCGCGTCCGCATCACTCTAATTAAACGCGCCGCTTCGCGCTCGCACCCGCCTCACTCTCATTAAAGGCGCAGCTTCGCGCTCGCTCCCGCGTCACTCTCATTAAACGCGCCGCTTCACGCTCGCTCCTGTGTCCGCGTCACTCTCATTAAACGCGCCGCTTCACGCTCGCTCCCGCGTCACTCTCATTAAACGCGCCGCTTCACGCTCGCACCCACGTCACTCACATTAAACGCGCCGCTTCGCACTCGCTCCTGTGTCCGCGTCACTCTCATTAAACGCGCCGCTTCGCACTCGCTCCTGTGTCCGCGTCACTCTCATTAAACGCGCCGCTTCACGCTCGCTCCCGCGTCACTCTCATTAAACGCGCCGCTTCACGCTCGCACCCACGTCACTCACATTAAACGCGCCGCTTCGCACTCGCTCCTGTGTCCGCGTCACTCTCATTAAACGCGCCGCTTCGCGCTCGCTCCCGTGTCCGCGTCATCTCATTAAATGCCCCCCTTCGCGCTCGCACCCGCGTAATTCTCATTAAACGCGCCGCTTCGCACTCGCTCCTGTGTCCGCGTCACTCTCATTAAACGCGCCGCTTCACGCTCGCTCCCGCGTCACTCTCATTAAACGCGCCGCTTCACGCTCGCACCCACGTCACTCACATTAAACGCGCCGCTTCGCACTCGCTCCTGTGTCCGCGTCACTCTCATTAAACGCGCCGCTTCGCGCTCGCTCCCGTGTCCGCGTCATCTCATTAAATGCCCCCCTTCGCGCTCGCACCCGCGTAATTCTCATTAAACGCGCCACTTCGCGCTCGCTCCCTTGTCCGCGTCACTCTCATTAAACGCGCCGCTTCGCGCTCGCACCCGCGTCACTCTCATTAAACGCGCCGCTTCACGCTCGCACCCGCGTCACTCTCATTAAACGCGCCGCTTCGCGCTCGCACCCGCGTCACTCTCATTAAACGCGCCGCTTCGCACTTGCTCCCGCGTCAGCGTCACTCTCAAACGCGTCGGGAAGTAAACTGGACATCATCTGTACTGGGATCAGGGACATCACTCCGGGGGGGGCACACTGACACGTCCACTTTAACCATTACATTGGTTAATAGCGAGTGAGCTGTTCTCTACAGATTATTTCAATAGAGGAGTCTTTATAATACACACACACAGACACACACTCACACACTCTCTCTCTCACACACACAAACACACACACGCACACACATACACACACACACACAGACATAGACACACTCTCTCTCTCACACACACACACACACACGTTTGTTTTTGTGTAAAGTGTGTTCATCCCATAGGTGTAATGGTTTTTATTCTGTAGAAACTGTATATTCTATGTCCCTTCACCAACCCTACACCTAACCCTAACCCTCACAGGAAACTTTGTGCATTTTTACTTTCTCAAAAAAACTCATTCTGTATGATTTATAAGTGTTTTGAAAAATGGGGACATGGGTTATGTCCTCATAAGTCACCCTCTCCTTGTAATACCTGTGTCATACCCATGTTATTATACAGAGTTGTGTCCTGATATGATACAAAAACATGCCCACAAACACACACACACACACACACACACACACACAGTCACACACACACACACACACACAGTCACACACACACACACACACACAGTCACACACACACTCGTCTGTGGCCTCATGATTGCTCCTATAATCACAGCTGGTCTTGGCGTCTGTATTTCTAGAAGAGTAACTTCACTGAAGAATGCAGCTGAAAGCGGAGCTGATGTTTCACTCAGGTCCTTTAGCTTACTGAATCACCCAAACGAGTTCTGATGAGTGTGTTACGAGTGTGTTTGAACTCCACTGCACTTTACATTTGCATTTACATTTAATCATTTAGCAGAGACTTTTATCCAGAGTGACTTACAAATGAGAACAACAGAAGCAGTCAGGTCAACAAGAGAACAACAACAGTATACAAGTGCCATGACGAGTCTCAGTTAGTCTAGTACAGAACACAGAGCCAGGGACTTTGATCCCAAATCAACAGAAAACAAACAAACAAGGAAAACTACGGCATGCAGTTGTCCAGAGAAACACATGATTCCCTGCAGCTCATAAACGCCAGCGCTGCATCAATCAAAGAGATGTGGTAACTATGGTTACAGCTGCCCTCAGCAACCAGCTCCCTTAGCAACATGTATGATGTATCAGATCAAGTGACCCGCCCCCCAGATCTGACACGCCCCTCTGAAACCAAACAATCACAGGATCATAATTCATCAGAATTCTCCATATTCTGATCCTGAGTTAACGTTCATCTCGGATCACTTCATCCTCCGAACCTGAGCTGACCTCCAGTTAATGGAGCGTTTTATCTGCTGGAACTCGAGCGAGTCAGAGGGAGCAGCCGACACTGATCTTAAAAATGCCCAAAACAAACAAATAAGTTGCTCTTAACTGCTTAACGGCTAGATTTTGTCTCAGAAGACTCAAAGCTCAGTGCTGATGATGAGGTTGAAATTACAGGCGGCTTCCACAGGAAGGAAAAGCCCATCACATCATATCAGAGGAACACACTCTCCTCCCGTGAAGAGGTGGATTCTGGGAGGGAAAAGCGGACAGACAGTTTAACACACACATTACTGTAGCGGTGGGAGAAAACAATCAGTACTGCATTCAGCTGACAGCTTATGAACAAACGCGCTAACAGTGACATTAACACAACGCTCAACGCTCAAGTTTTCTGGATTTTAAAAAAGTTCTCAAAACATAAGCACAAAACACTCAGTACATCATTCACAGAATGTATGCTCCTAGATGTTACTTTTTGTTTGAGAACATTCAGAAGAGAACATTCCCAAAATGTTTGCAAATTGATCAATTGGGATGTTCCCTGAAGACCGAATCATTTAAACAACTGGCCACTTTGAACATTCAGAGAACATTGGGAAGTCATGTTTTTATAACTTAACTGGGATTCTTGCTAAATGTTCTTATAACGTATTTGAAGTATATTTGGAATATATATAAGTGGTGCCATGGACAGCCTGTATCAACACTGGAGAAGACTACATCAATGCAAATCATGTTACAGCACAATAAACCAGGTGTGAAATGCAATGCAACACAACTTTCGCTTGCAATGAGGACGAAAGAAGCGACCTGATCACCGGTTACATTACTGTTACATGAACAGTGACACACACTTTAATAATGACTTCATATCACACACAGAAGAAACGCGTCCCAGTCAAACACATGCAGACTCACAATCTTCTCATCTGGAGGGTGGAGGTTCAATCCAAGACCAGAGAAGAAATTGCAGACAAAAAAGGTAATTTTCCATGGAGCTATAATGTGTCTTTAATTGTGCTGTCAGGCACCGGTCTGATCCGCTGACACACAGTCCTCTCTCTCTGCTGTTTACTTTAGTGTGTGTGTGTGTGTGTGTGTGTGTGTGTGTGAGAGAGAGAGAGAGAGAGAGAGAGAGAGAGTGAGATCATTGATCAAAAGCATAGAACATCACAAATGTGCAGCAGTTACTTCATAACTGACCTCTTTATACCACACACACACACACACACACACGCACACACACACACTCACATACACACATACACACACACACACACACACACACCCACACACACACACACACACACACACACACATACACACACACACACACACACACACACACACACACACACATACACACACACACACATACACACACACACACACACACACACACACACATATATATATATGTTGGTACTCCAATCATCATCAGGACGTTCCCTAGGAGTAATGGCATTTATACAGAGCTAATCACATTTGCTATCTTCTAATCCTGAGGATAAACTTAATCTTTAATAACATCATCTTTAATAAAAACAGTTTAGTGTGTTAATTTAGCCTTTGAATAACAACAGCTGTGCTCATCTAATGAGCGTATATCATAGACTTATATTGTTTATATTAAATGTATATGATGACGACAGACTAACACAAACCCTAGAAGAACATGTAAAACCCACATTATTTCTGGATCACATTAAACTGACTGATTCAGCTCACTTCTGGAGACAATTTTGTCCGTAAAGTATTACAAAGTACAGTTAAACATGACATACCCCACCCGCTGCTGCTACACACACACACACACACACACACACCCACACACACACACAAATAATTGGTTTGGACATAATTTACTGCTCGGTTGGTAATGAAGCATTTCAGCATCTGATAGAACTCAAAGCCTCTGGCTGCTGCGTCCCTGAGAGAGAGACCTCCGCACAGATAACATTACTGTGTTTATTGAAAACACAGGAAAGCGAATCTACAGCAATACCCCGGTAAAACCCCAACATCTGTGACCGTGACCTCCCATCACCAGTCTGTGCATCATCTCTAGCAGTGAGCTGATAATCAGTCAGTTCTGGGTCCTGCATCTTACACTGCTCCTCGTCTGCTCTACTGCTGTCATCTGAGGAATAGTGATTCTGGCTTTATTCAACAGCCCTCATGTAACTGATTTCCTTCCTGAGTAGAAGATAAAAGGAGATGTTCCCCCGTGAATATAATGAAAGTCAATGATGATTTATACAGTCAAGCTGTAAAGACGATAAAAGCGTCATAAAAATATAATTATTTACCTATATTGAAGCAGAAAAAATGCTTTTCTTTCAGATCCACTTCATCAGACTCGACTGAACACACACACACACACACACACACACACACACACACACACAGGGTAATGTCAGGAAAATGAGTCCCTGCTGTTGTCAAGGTCAGCTGTGTGTGTAACTGGCGCTGAGGGTGAGAATATAAACACACACACACAGACACACACTCAATTACAGACATTTATCGGCTCACGTTACAATAACAGACCAGCAGAAACAGGTTTGATTTACTTTACGTCTGACTGCTGACCGAAGCACATCGTCATGGAAACCTGCAGCCAATGAGAGAAGGTGGGCGTGGCTCTGAGAGCAGACAGGAAATCATCAGCTGAAGTGTGAGAAGTGCAGCTTTACTGCTGTGAATAACATCATATGAGCTGCTGCTGACACGTTTCATCATCGTCACAGCACTGAAACCAGAAAAGGACTGCCAGGTTATTTATAGGGTTCAAACGCAGGAAAATCCAACACTTGTTTACTCTTACCGGCACTTATTTCCTGTACAGAGAGGAAGCTTTGTGCATGTGATTGGGTTTGGACAGTAAATGTGTTCCATTCCTAAAGAACGGCTGTTGAGACCCAACAAACAACACACACTCACTCTCTCTCTCATTCACACACACACACTCACACACACACACACACACGTGTGCGCGCACACACACACACTCTCTCTCATTCACTCTCTCACACACACACACACTCACACACGCTCACACACACACACACATACACACACACACACACACACTCTCTCACACACACACACTCTCTCTCTCTCAAACAGAAGTATTTTTAAATACCCCTGATTCTGAATCTCTTCCCCTCTGTATTATCTTCATGCTCAAATATAATTTCCCAGGTTGATGTGTTTGTAAAATAAGGAAAGTTGCCCATTGTTAAGGGCAGTTATGAACACTGCTCTTTCTCTTTCTATCAGGCGTCTTCTGAAAAGTGAAAGTCGTGACATTTGCCAAGCATGGAGACCCATACTTGGGATTGGTGCTCTGCATTTAACCCATCCAAGTGCACACACACAGCAGTGAACACACACACACACACACACACTAGCTGCGTTTCCACTGGGGAGCTTAAACCGGGCGTGCTAGTGTGTGTCAGGGCCAGTCGTGTTTCCACTGTCACTTCCGGGGCTTAATCGTGCCTCTCCAGGGCTTCCTCGGGGCCAACGGCCAGAAAACAAAATCCTTGGGCCAAAGCATAGACAGTAAAAGAAATGGACACAGCGACCCCATTGGAACTCAATTGAGACAAGTGAAGCCCATTTTTAGCGTTTTTTAGCACTTCCGTTTCTGACGCGCAGACTCAAACGAAGCTTGACGACGTCAGCAACCTGTCTGACAGATGTAAATCTTCTAGTAGCTGTGTGTGAAAACTGCCATCGTTAATCTTGCAGAGACGGCGAGCTTGAGCGGGGAGTTCTTTGGCGTGAGTGAGCAGGAGTAAGTATTCTGATTAATTATTTTGTATAGTATTTTAAAATGTAACGCCAGTATGTCATATTAAGTGAATTGCCTGCGAGCTTCTCCTCCTGTCTTTACGGTAATGCGACAGAGAGCCGAGTGGTTATGACGCAATCGTTAGCCTATTTTTTACAAAAACGGTTTATACAGGGCCATAATGTAACATAGAAGGTAATGGAGCCCTTTATTCATTGTCGTGTATCTTTAGAGATAAATAATGGACAAACAGAGTCTTTAAACGCCTCAGATGTAAAGTTATTCGATGTCAAAGTGACGCCAAAATGAATGGGAGTCAATGGGAATGCAAACGCAAGTGAAGTTCTGCTACAAGATTGCAGCCCCCACCCGACTTCAACTTCCGGTCGAGTTCCTTGCCCCTTGGGCCAAAGTGGGTCAGCTGGGGGTAGAGGAGGGGTTATGAATAGGGGTGCTCCGATCATGATCGGCCGATCGTTATGCGTATCTCGTCAGTAAAGCCGGTTCTCTAATCAGCGGTTAATTCCATCAGGTGCATGATTTCACATAGAGCAGCTGTTACTACACAGAGCCGTTGTTAATAGAGAAGATGCGCAAATCACGTTAATTTTCAGCGTTTATTGGCGCATCTTCTCCATTAACAACGGCTCTGTGTAGTAACAGCTGCTCTATGTGAAACTCAGCAGCAAGTGTTTGAAATAACTTGATCCGATGTGGATTATAATCACTAAACAAGGCAGAAATATTTTTTAAGCGATGTAAAAGAGTATGCACGCTAAACATTAACGTAACCATAGTAAACACGGTAAATGCAACCAAGAGAAATCTCGAAATCAGACGTCAGCTTCTTAGTCTCTATCACACTACCTTGTGTAGGCTATTTATTTAGTAACATATTTTATCTGTCGTCTTATCTGAGATTTTAGCTCACGTTGCCTATCATCAAAATATAATAGCCTAATGATTTTTGTTCGGGAGCTTTTACAAAAATAGAGAGTCTGCCCTGCGGATCATTTCAGAAAGATAACAGCTAAACAATGGATGAAAAGTTTAGAGCCCTGTTGATGATTAAGTCTAGAGTGTGTCCACCTTTGTGTGTGGGTCCATGTACATGCTGAATCGAAAAAAAGAAGAAGCCTCAAGTCCAAATATTCATTTATCACCAATTAAGTGTTTGACAAACACTTCCTGCTTCGATGTCCAGATCTGAATCAACCGAGTCGCGAACAAAAAATATATATATATTCTAAGTAAACAACAATAGCCCAATTTTAGTAAAAAAATTTTTATTGAGACTATAAAAAAATAATTCTGCATCTATTTTTAGGTGTGCCAGCTGCCACTGTGGGTGACACAGGCACACCCTGGCACACCTGTGGCTAGGCCACTGAGCTATAACACCAGCATTAAACACTTTTTTTTTTTTAAATAAATCGAGCTCAAAAGTCACTTTCAGTCAGTGTGTTTGATATACCTTGATCTGATGTGAATTATAATCACCATACAAGGCAGAAATATTGAAATGATGCCAAAAAAATGACCGCTTAGATAAATCAGACGTCAGCTTCTTATTCTCTGTCACAATTGTGTATTTATTTAGTAACTTATATTATCTGTCAAAAGTCACGTCTGGAGAGTTTGGCTATATGCAGGACCCTAATGCAACAGTTTTATAGTTCTTCAGAAACTGATCAAATAAATCAAATTAAAATACATTTTCTTATTTTAATGAATCATTAGAACAGTTAGAACACACCCTGGTTAACTGCTAGTTAGTCAGACTAGTTCATGCAACTGGCCGAAGGCTAGCAGGTTAAGGACCTTGAAAGCAAGTTCAACTCTCATTACTCTCTCTCTCTCTCTCTCACACACACACACACACACACACACACACACTATATCTCACACACACGCACACGAGTAATTGTGAATTTGTAGTGTTGACTTTTACAGTTAGCCTTGTAATGGAAATATATCGCTGTGTCGACGTTTTAATGCAGTCCGTTAAACGGCTTCGCTCAAGCGCGGGAGAATCTGTGGATCCATCAGAGCAGAAAAGCGCGCGCAAGTAATGGAAGAAGAATTTATCGCGGGAAAATACAGAGCAGAAAATGAAACAGTTTATTTTTCAGCATCCCTAAATTCTGTAGCAATTCATCTGCCCAATTTGATTACGACGGCACAAATTAAACAATAAAGAGCTGTCTAATGGGGAATTAATTATGGGGCTCTTGGGGTTTGAAAGGGGGAATGTTAGCGCGCGAAACGAGACAAACGGCCGCGCACTCAATGTGTGGCGGGACTGATAGTGGCGCGCGAGCTGATCGTAAAGATGAGGCGGAATCAATCGCGCTTTAACGACCTCATTAAACTGAGCTGACCTCCCGCACAGACGGAAAACAGAAGCAGACACGCCTCTGTCGGATTTATCGCTGCAGTAGTGTGCGGCGCTGAACGCTTCCGTGATTAGAAACCGCTCCAGACCGAACAGAAAGGATTCAGCTCCCAGGAAAGTGTCCCAAAAAAAAGTAGATCCGAAGATGGATTCATAATAATAATCATAACAATAATCATAATTTGTACACAGTAAATTACTTTGAAGGTGCTGAAATCAACACATACGTTTGAAAATAAAGTTATTTTTTTGGCATCAGTGATTGCAGGAAGAACTTTTAACATTCATGGGATCTGGAATTCTTTGGGAAGCCAAAATTATTCTTCCATGGCATCACTGCAAAGACCATTCTGAAAACTTTATTTTTAAGAGACAAAAGAGTCAGTCCGACGCATAATTTCATATTAACTCAAATATTCTTTTTTTTTTTTGCAGTTGTTAAGCGAAAAGATTACAGATTAAAATACACTGAAATATAACAGGCTTTACAACGAACCCTGAAAAAAGTACTAGATTTAAATACATTTAAGAAAAATGGGAAAATTGCACTAACCCTAAAAAAATAATACATTAAAAGATCCACCATTTATCATGATGCAAGAAGAAAAGGCTTAAATATTCAATTAAAATGTCATTAATAAATACCGAGCAAGTATCAAAATCTCTCATTTACGTAGCCTATTTATTTGTTGTACTGTTTTAATGATGGTTAATCATAAATTTATAACCAAACGCCTTTAACCAATAAATATTATTTAAATTCCCAAACAGGCAACCACTGCGGAAAAATATCAACCAATAAAATACTGCAATTGTTTAATGTTTAATCATGTGTCTTTTGAGAAGACCAATTCGTCTTATTTTTCTAATGTGTTTCAGGTGTTTTTACCAAACGGTGTCAGTATTTGATTTGTTTGCTTGTTATCCGCATATTAAGCATTTCATTAAGTTTTATTAAGCACTCGGTCACTAAACCCACACAGCAAACACCTTTCTCGGCTCAGTGGGTTGGGATTAATGCCATTAGCTAGTTCTGTTCATAAAAACTGCTGCTAATTATATTTCATCTGCAGTTAACTGAGACACGAGCTCATTCAGTGGAAGCGGATTTCTCCAGAATCTGTAACAGTTTTCAATATTTCAACAGCTGTCCAAGTTATATTGCAAATGTTTGTGGAAACACAAGATCCATAATTTCAGTTGCCCTATAGATTCATTGACATTGAAAGGTTTCATTCATAAATATGTGTACCCTCATAATAATAATAAACAGATCTGCATGATGCTGGATAAATTATGCTTAACATAGGGATCATTATTCTAAAGAGTTTAGTTTACCATTAAATGAAACCAGAATATTAACTTGGCTATATATAACATTCTTACGAATTAATGTTCATACAAAATGCTGTACTTCAGTTCATTCACAATGCGATAAAAAAGTGCAACAACAATAATATTAATAATAATAATAATAATAATAATAATAATAATAATAAAAACAGAACTAAAATGTGATTGATGACTGAGGAAATTGACTGACATGTTACTAATGTATCATGTCACTGGGGAAAATGATTGATGCATTACTCATAACTCAAACTTTTTTTATGTACTTTCATGTAAAATGAATAATTTGTGTGACATGGGCCACAAACCCAATCATTAAGGTATATTTTAATGGAGATTTTTACATCATCCGAACATCAGCTGAATAAATGATCTCTCCATTGATGTCTGGTTTGTTAGGAGGACAATATTTGTCTGAGATACATCTATTTGAAAATCTGGAATCCGAGGGAGCAAAAAAATAACAAATATTGAGAAAATCATCTTTAAAGTTGTTCAAATTAAGTTCTTAGCAATGTATATAACTAAACAAAAATTTAGTTTTGATATATTTACGCTAGGAAATTTACTAAATATACTATTCATGGAACATAACCTTTACTGAAAAGCGTAATGATTTTTTTCATGAAAGAAAAATAAAAAAATTTGACCCATACAATGTATTTTTGTCTATTTCTGCAAATATATCTGCTGATGACTGCTTTTGTGCTGCAGGGACACTGATATGAATAAATGATTCAAAGATATACTCAATAAGTCTTTACTGATTGCGTCAATGGTTTTGAATGAAAAAAAAAAAGATTCAAAGACTGGTTTCTGAAAAAATTTATATTTTGAACGAATAGGCTGAACTTAATATTCAAAGGTCTTCACAGTAAAGATGAAACCTGCAGAAAGAGTCAGGACCTGTTTTCATCTTCGGTTTTGGTGACCGGATCGTAAGGTTTTTTTTTTTTACAGATTGTAAAAGGGATTTAAAACGTTTTACCACACACTGAGGTCTACAAAAATGATGGCCACATTGCTTCTGTAATGCGAACGCTAACCTAGCTGAATCCTCAGTGAAGACTTCAACTCTTTACTGTATACTTCTACACAAACATATATATATATATATATATATAGAGAGAGAGAGAGAGAGAGAGAGAGAGAGAGAGAGAGAGAGAGAGAGACAGAGAGAGAGAGAGAGAGAGAGAGAGAGATCTGAACTGACAAGCGCTTGCGGAGACAGAGAGCTACACTCGAGTTTAGGAGCTTAAATAACCGTGAGGCATCGAGTGGCCCTTTACGCCTGATTGCGCTAATTGCTTTGAAATAGGAGACATTATCTGTAATGATCTCAGCAGCCAGGTCTTTCATCTTCTGCGAGAGCATCATAATGTTGTGATCAAGCTCTGAACGCGACTCGATCCGCGCATCTGTCGGGAAGAGGACTCTAACATCATGTAAACGACACGAGTCAAAGTACACCGCGTGAGTTTGTGTCTGAAACAGCTTAATGAGACACACATGTTCCGCGGTGACACAGAGCCTGAAATCCTTTGGCTGTTCACCAAGGCCAAACGTTTCCCTCGGACCCTCTTTTGATATCCACGGAACCTTTTAAGTCTTTTAAGTCAGAATTGACAGAGTCTGCATGAAAAGGGTTAAGACAACTCTCGGAGAGAACCACAAAGGCTCTTTGTCTCGTGTGCCTGCCTCCAGACTCGGAATCAAAGGTGGAGTTTGTGAAGTTAAACAAAGCTCTGATGGGACTTACAGTCACAGTTCAGCCCTCATTTGTTGCCCTGAGATTTCAATAAAAACTATGGTAATCACCTTCTCCACGGCACATCTTACCCTAAAGCGCATGATAACTGCCCCAAACTCTGTTCCCTGCACAAACAGCCCACGCAGATATTTACTACTCCCTTACACGAAGGAGATCCGTGCTTTCTCGGCCAGCGGGAGGGTAATGTGTTTCGTGTGTGCAGGTTTGTGTTCATGTTGCTCATTTCTACTGCGGAAGGATCAAACATCCCCGCAGCGCGAGACTTCAAAGCGCGCGACACACAGCGCCACTCATTTCATCTAATGGGCTCTAAGTGTCTCCAAGCATAATTACAGATTTATTCCGTTTAAGTGCCGGATGTGAAATTAAGGAAATGCTAAATTACCGCTTGCGTGTAATTTTATCAGTTACAACCAATTGCAGTTTACGAAAAAGGAGAACTGCTGCACACTATGCATGAAAGTACCAGTAAACTGAAAATATTAACATCAGTAACTGATACTTCTCACTGATATGTTATTAATATTTGTGTTGTATAGCAGTTCGTTGCCTAGCTCTCCTGTCATCGTAATCTCTGATGTGCTCTATTACAGCCGCCAGAAACAGAAAGAGCTAGAAAATGTCTTGCGATGCTTTAAGAAACTACATTTTTCAGACGGAAAGGAATGTCTGGTCGCGAGGGCCTTTGATCCCGCCGCTGCTGGCGCCAAACAACAACATCACCGAGACTAATAATTACTCTAGTAAAACACTAATCACCACTGATTGACTGTTCAGCAATTACTGGAGCTGGTACTGTGCACTGCTAATGTTCTGCAACACAAGCAGCAAAAGAATACGTCAAATTAATGAACTATTGTATAATATCAGATAACACAGGTACATCTGCAAGATGTGTACACACATTTGAAGTCTTTGAGATGTTAGTTTTACTATCATTGACATTTTAAAGACGTCTTTTAAACGTCTATATGATATCTGATAGAATCGTCCTACAGAATTATAGCAGATGTGCTAACACTAAAATATACGTCTTGCAGTCTCTGTGATGTGTGCTATCAGGGACAATTAGTCAAACAATAATTGTAAATGCAGTTTTTGTATCTTTAATTTGGTACAATACACAGTACTTTATTTAGCTCTGTGTTTGCTCAAATACTCAACACAGATCGTAAACAAACACAACAGACAAACTTCAGGAGAAACTTAAGCCCCACCCCGCTCTGTTCTGATTGGATGACCCTGTGTTATTAGATTACAGTACTCCAACTTCACAGCAGCATCCGAGCTCTCCAAGTCAAGCTCGTGCATGGCCCCAGTTATCACCATGACCTCTCTCGACACTGGTTTGAAAGCTGAAGTGATTTCAGGAGATAAAGGAGAGATGCAGACCAGCATCAGTGTGGAGGAGGACGAGAGACCGAAGATCCTCCCGTTCAGTGTTGAAGCGCTGATGGCAGATCGGAGACCGAGCAGCTCTTCCGCCGGAACCTCGCATGCTCTCATCCCGGAGGCAGACTCAGACCGGGCCGGTGCTCGTCTGGCATTCTCTGTTGACGTTCTGAAACTGCACGAGAGCGCGCCGGTGAAGGCGGAGAGCCCGGAGCGCGCGGAGCGGAGCACGTGGATTCATCAGCTCTCTCCCCGTGAGTAACAGCCAAAGCTCGTTATGTCCATCATAAACTGTTGCATGATTTCACCGGGTACATACGAGCTCAGATTCACACCTTACGAAAATTAACCATTGTTTTATTATAGATAATGTGCAATAGCCTAACCGTGCTTTTCTTTTGGGAGAGGGGTGGGGGTTGTTACCATTTTTATACACTGTAAAACCCGACAAGTTAACTTAACTCAAATCGTTTGAGTAAACCGATTGCCTTGACTGTAATACCCGACAAGTAAGCTAAACTCAAACGGTTTGAGTAAACAGATATCCTTAAGTTATGTTAACTCAAACCATTTGAGGAAACTGATTGCCTTAAACCATTTAAGTTTAAAAAACTAACAGTTATGAGTACTCTGAACTTAATTCAGTTGAGTTCCCTGAAAGAAGATATACATTGCAATTAAGTGATTAAGTGATTAATTGAGCTTTAGTGATGAACACCTGCTGTTAACAAACAGAATCACTGAAGAAAAGAGAGAAAGGAACAACAGCTGACTTCAGACACAGCCTCACTCAAACCTGACAAGTTATGTTAACTCAAACCGTTTGAGGAAACTGATTGCCTTAAACCATTTAAGTTGAAAAAACTAACAGTTATGAGTAATCTGAACTTAATTCAGTTGAGTTCACTGAAAGAAGATATACATTGCAATTAAGTGATTAAGCGATTAACTAAGTGCTGATTGAGAATTAGTGATGAACAGCTGCTGTTAACAAACAGAATCACTGAAGAAAAGAGAAACACAAGAACTACTACAACTGACTTCAGACACAGACTTAGATGAAATCAACTGAAATAAAATACATGAAATCTCTCAAGATCTGATGAAACAACCCCACAAACAGCATCACCAGCTCCACTTATTAATAACCAGACTGACTTTATTTCTGTCAGACGTCTACAGAAGATCTTATTGAGAATGAACTAAGGTTTAGATGTTGATTTATTGTTTCATTTGAAGTAACCATGTTAGAGATCACTGTTTGCTTTAGTTGGGCTCTTGACCCTTGACTTCTGTCTTAGTCTTTTCTCTGGCTGTTATAACTGTGTGTTTCTAAAACACATTTGTTGTAACTCAAAAGCCCCAGAAGAAATGACATCAGGTGTTAACCTGTACCTAGGTGTAGGATGTTATACTTCATATAGGTGATGATAATTATTCATTATTATTCACAAATATTGATCTGTCTAATCGTAGTCTAATCTCTGAGGAAACAAATGTGTAATTAGTAGAAGTGGATCTAATACAAGTGACACTAAGAGTCTGTGATAATCAGTTAATATAAAAATGGCTTCATAAACATTTTGTACACATACATTTGTATTCCATCCCAGTAGTTGGTCAGACACAGACATCAATAATCAGAATATGAACCTCAACAATGGTGACAAAAAAACATGCTGCAATGCATGCTGGGTACTATTGTAGTACAAAACTCATCCATGGCGCCCAGCATGCTCTGCAGCATTTTTTTTTTTTTTATGGTCACCATTGTTGAGGTTCATATTCTGATTATTGATGTCTTTGTGTGACTGTTTGACACCATAGAAGACCACACTGTTTGGAAAGTCTTTGTATTAACTGATTATCACAGAAGCACTGGCTCTTAGAATCACTTTTACTACAATCAAATTACACAACACCTATTTCATCAGAGATTAGACTCCTAGCAGTTCAATAATTGATGATTATCATCACCGATATAAAGTATAACAATCTACATCTAGGTACAGGTTAACACCTGATGGCATTTCTTCTGGGCTTTTGAGTTATAACAAATATGTTCTAGAAACACACAGTTATAACAGCCAGAGAAAAGACTAAGACAGAAGTCAAGGGTCAAGAGCCCAACTAAAGCAAACACTGATCTCTAACATGGTTACTTCAAATGAAACAATAAATCAACATCTAAACCTTAGTTCATTCTCAATAAGATCTTCTGTAGACGTCTGACAGAAATAAAGTCAGTCTGGTTATTAATAAGTGGAGCTGCTGATGATGTTTGTGGAGTTGTTTAATCAGATCTTGAGAGATTTCATGTATTTTATTTCAGTTGATTTCATCTAAGTCTGTGTCTGAAGTCAGTTGTAGTAGTTCTTGTGTTTCTCTTTTCTTCAGTGATTCTGTTTGTTAACAGCAGCTGTTCATCACTAATTCTCAATCAGCACTTAGTTAATCACTTAATTACTTGAATGCAAAGTTTTAAAACTTACAGGGTTTAAATCAAGGCAATCTGTTTACTCAAACGGTTTGAGTTAAGTTTACTTGTCAGGTTTTACAGTGTAGCCTTAAATACCTTAGTTAAACTATGGTAAGTGTAGCATGTTTTTATTATTATTATTTAGTAAAACCATGGTTATTTTATTTTTTAAGATAGGCCTACTTGGTTTGACTTTATTGAGGACACCATGATCGATTAAATTTGCATTTAACATATTTAAATGTTCTGAAAGTCATTCAAGACCGACCACGTTCAAGTGCTCCAATAATGTGATCACAAGACATTTATGAGCATGTTTATGATTATTAAAATCTGCATATGACACATTGTACTACAATTATGGTTGGTACTATTATGAACTTATTTACATCAGTTTGATTTAAGTTCAGGTGAGGTACGTTTAATGCAACATTGCCTAAATCTCATTATATTGGCATTATGAGGTGTGGAGTAATCGTTCAGCTGAGCTCAGAGGTAGTGTGAGAGATGACAGTAAAGCTCGATGTGTTGTTGTTGTCTCCAGGGCGTCTCAGTCCTCCAGCGTGTCCTCTGAGAAAACACAAAACCAACCGGAAGCCTCGGACCCCGTTCAGTACGTCACAGCTGCTGGCGCTGGAGCGGAAGTTCCGTCAGAAACAGTATCTGTCCATCGCAGAACGGGCCGAGTTCTCCAGCTCGCTGAACCTGACCGAGACTCAGGTGAAGATCTGGTTCCAGAACAGACGAGCTAAAGCCAAGCGGCTCCAGGAGGCCGAGCTGGAGAAGATAAAACTGGCCTCTAAACCGATGCTTCCTCCCGCCTTCGGCTTTTCATTTCCCGTCGGTGCTCACGCTTCATACACGGGATCACACCCGTTTCACAGACACTCGGTGAGCGTGACTCCGGTGGGACTGTACACACACATGGGATACAGCATGTACCATTCATCTTGAAGCACGGTCCAGTGCATCTGAATCTCTGCGAGGAAATGCTGTCATCTTCAGCGAATCTGTTCCGACAGAAGTGGACTTTACTCTAACAGTGACATTTCACACGTCCTGTACTTTCACAGAGACTCATGAGAACGGATTTGGTCAAAGGTAGGTCAGGAGAAAAGAGTCTGACACTTGCATTCGTAGCAATGCGTTTATGATCAATCCGCGAATGCAAACTGTTTTAAACGACAGCATTTAAAAATAACTGTTTAAATGATTCCCTTCCAAAGGGATCTGAAATGTAAAATATTGTACATTTAGACATAAATTCCATTTATATGATGAATATATTTGTTTAATAAATTAATGACAAACTGTTTATTCTTTTTTTCTTGTTTGTTTATGGTGTAGATTGTGAGAGAGATTATAAGGATAGAAAAAAATAACAAGTATGAAATTGTATTTCCTATTTGATTACTGATGTCAATCCACACTTAAATCTTAAAATTAAATAAGTATCCATAAAAACACCTCTGTGCAAAACAACCTTTCTAACCCAATGCTAAGCAGGTTTTTAAAATGCTAATATTTGTGTTTGTTTGATGAAGCTGACATGTCGATATCTCAATAGTTCTACACAGATTTAAACTATATCTTAATTTGTAGACCCAGATTAACATCAGAGTTTTCTTCACCACACTGTGTCCACATGGTAATGGTACATCATTTCTTAATAAATCTATAATAAATAAATCTATGTAAAATGCGACTCGGAAAGGAACAGGCAGTCTTTAAATCATCTGTATTTCCACAGCTGTTGCTTATTGCTCCGAAATAACCCACTGAGATTTCCTTCACTAATATCTACACCCGTCACTCGTGAGAAGTTCAGACGGAGTGAAATTACCTTAAAAGATTGGACTGGAATTATTTTACTAAAGGGATGAATTTACATACGAGCGAACACACGAGGGTTTGGAGGATCTACAGCACATTAAAGATCTCATGTTTACAATAACACATCGAGAGCAATCAAGAGAATCATTTACTGCAGCGGAAACAGCGTTCACCTCAACAAATCTTTATTATATTATTACTAATATTATCATCAAGTCAGCTTTATTTATATAGCGCTTTAAACAAAATACATTGCGTCAAAACAACTGAACAACATTCATTAGGAAAACAGTGTGCCAATAATGCAAAATGATAGTTTAAGGCAAAATAAATGTAATAATTGATGCTGGGTCATATGTTGGCTTGGTGCTTCGAATTTTTTATTTTTTTTTATTTAAGAGATAACCACAGAGTAATTTTCAGGAAAAAATATATATATAAAAATAAAAAAACTCTTATATGAATTATCGGAATTTAAATCTGTTAAAAATGGCCAGGGTTGGACACTTTCTGCTGGGTCTGGAGTCAGTGCTCGGTAATTAATAAAAGCCCTAATGACGATGAGAATCACACGCGTGAACGCGCCGGCTGAAAGCGAGGACGAGCTCACAAAAGATCTGAGGGGAATCTGTTCCTTCTTTTCAGAAGAGGTCTCTCTCTCTCTCTCTCTCGCACTTGTTTTTATCATCCAAAATATCACAACGGGATGTTTGTGAAGAGAATCGCGCTTCATTCGTCTGTCTCCAGAGCTCAGCATCTTCTGCATCTGAGCATCACACACTTCACATTCTGACAGAAACTCCTGCAATACTGTAGGCTATATAATCCTGTATCTGTATATCTGTAATCTGTATATGATAATATAATCCATAAAATAATCTAAACGAACCTACATTTTTGGGTTTAAAAAATAACATTTAAATAAAACCGTGAATTAAACTTTCAAATAGCCTAATAAATAATCACAACCACTAAATTAACCACAATTTACGTTTTTGATATTTACATTCACTTGAAAGAAATGAAACACGAAAATGCAGTCGGTGGAAATGTGTTTAAATTTACAGATTATGAATCTTATTTTTGTTTGATTATTCTTCACTCCTGTTTAGAGGATACACACACACACACACACACACACACATACACCTATACACATATTAAACGTTTTATTCGGTGTTTTCCATGATATTTCAAAAACACTTGATATTATATGTGTCGGTACTGATTGTTTTGAGTCTATTTAAAAGCAAAATATTAATAGTCCATTTGCTTGTAATGTACGTCAAAACTAATTGCATAAATATTTTTCATTCAGTGAAATGATACAAAGTCTGGAAGAAGTAAGAGATCTAACAACATCTAATAATGATAGAAGTGATTCTAGTTATTATGGTTTCAAACGCGCATTAAAAGCCGAGTCGTCTCTGTGGATCAGGTTCCTTCATCTCTAGCGCCACCTCGCGGTTCAACTTCAGCCTTTTAACAGCATATAAACTCGGTGATTTATTTATTTGATGAAGAAATGAACGATGACACTGAAAACTGAGAAAAATACATAGAGTACTGTTCCCGATAGATCTTCTTAAATAAAAGAGCACTTTACATAGACGTGAACTGTAATTCAACAATAAAACAGTCCTAAAATATGAACATCATATGAACCCGACCACACAGTTGTGTCATTTCGACAGTTTACCTCGTCCTGACCCTGTGATGATGTGATGTTCAGGATCGTGTGTCCTTCACTGACAGCAGAAAGGACTATATCGAAGAGAAATCAATCATTTATGAACAATATAAGTTGTTTTATTGCAGTGTTCGATTTATAAATGTGTTCTTTGCTGAAAATGTTAAATATTTTGACTGTTTGATATAACTTTTGTTTTCATGATAAGTTTCTCTGGTTAGAAACATAAATATAAAACAACATATGGCTCTTCAAAAAAAGCTTAATGAATAGCAACACGATCATGTATTAAGATGCTTCGAATCAAATTGTGTAATATTTACCTATTTATTTTGCTGCTGCAATTCATGAGATGAGCATGAGATCATCTACAGATAGAGATCTGCTGATGAAGACTAGTCTGATCATCATCATTCTCCAGATTGGGTTAGTTACTGACACAAGTCTAACATTCATCGTTTCCTTAACCATTTAGCAAACCTATTGTAATGAATTTTGCCACCGCTAGGGGCCACTGGTAATGCAGACTAACACCTATTCTGCCACCACCTTTAATTTCACCCCGGTCTGGTCCGGGAGGAGCACTCAAAACACTCGAGACCAAGAATTATCAAAGAATACACTTTTTATTAACAATAGCAGCCATTTGGCATTGTCTCACTTAAATATCCTGATTACACACACTGGTCATATTTCATTAAACCGTGACACACATTTAAAAGAGAACCCAAGTACTCACTCCAAATTCACAGCACACAATAAATTAGGTGAAATCTCATACACAGCACACTTAATTAGAAACTCCAAACCTAAATCACATGCTCTATGTGAAACAACCAGCACAGGCAATCAACATACTTCAGGAGGAAAGTAATCACAAATGACTGAGTACAACCATAACCCACACAACTCCGTAATAATAAAATAACTTCGGACTTCCCTGTCCACGTCCAACGACACCCTGCCGTCACTGTGAGGACTCAACCTTCCCCTCCGCGGAAATGCTGAGAAGGTTTCTTTCAAACAGCCTGCCAAGTCCACCTACACTCGCTTCCCTATCTATCTAAGTTTACCCCCCACTGTCTACCTCCGGGCCAATAAGTGGGACCCCGGTTTTCTTCACGCCGGTGGTGCTAGCCAACCACGAACGCAACGGATCCCTTGCTTTTGTGAACCCAGCAGGCTTTACAAACACAGCGTCTCAGTCTCTTTCACAGTTCATTATTAGGCATCAGCGCGTCCTCACCTTTCCCCGCCCCCATATTTAAAAGCCTCCCAAAATTGTTCATTGTCCACAGGTGTACTCACAGACATCGTTCCTTCCGTAGCAATGACGTCACACCATCAATAGAATCATAATCATTACACTATTTCACATTTCAAATATAGGTGACCTCAAAGGTCCCGTTTTACGTGCTTTTTTAAGCTGTGATTGTGTTTACAGTGTGCAATACTATAACATGTTCATGTTTCGCGTGTAAAAACACAGTATTTTTCACACTATTCACTTATCTGTACTGCTGTTATCACTGTCATAAAAATGGGCTGATGACTTCCTTCTTCTGTAAAGTCCCTCCTTCAGAAATACGTAACGAGTTCTGATTGGGCCAGCGGTTCCTGTGTTGTGATTCGACAGCAGCTGAGCGCACGCGGCCCTCCTGGAAACGTGATTGGACTAGTTTTGGGAGTAGTTTTGAGAAGCAAGTGGGCAGGATTTGTTTTGAAAACCTGGCAATCCTGATCTGAAGATGTACATTATAAGTTAATGTGGATATAATCACCGGAGCGTTTTTACTGACGAGATGCGCATGAAAATCGCATTTGTTTTTTTGCACAGCCCTAACATCTAGTTAACAAAGCTAATCAGCATTGCTCTTTGTGTAATAAGTCACAGAAATTAAATAAGAAAACGCACCAAATTAAATAATAAAATACACTTACCGGTTGTGGTCCATAAACAACGCCTTCTCCAGACAAAGAGAACTGCTCCATCTTTCAGGAATAATCTTTGTGTGAATCCGGCATTAAACTGATTGAGATTGAGGAAGCTGTCCTTAGCAAAATGAGCTGCAAATAGTTTTACATGTGGATTATAATTTTCGGGAACTGAGTTAAACATAAATTGTAACCATTAATCTCCAAATACAGCGTTCCTGGGAAGCCCAAACAAAGATGACTGGACTCCGAGATGAAAATAACAGCGTTTCAACGACATGTCGAACACAAACGCAGCTCTTCCTTCTTCTCCGTTGGAACTTAACAAGACCACGCCCCCTTTTTCTGAATTCATGTGTTTTATTGATGTCATTGCTGAAGGAACTAGAGGGATGTAGTCCAAACTGGTAGTTTTTTGTAGGCGAATTCTGATAAATAAAATATCTCGCTTGATATTGAACTTTGAGCTTTAGAATTTTACAGATATTATTTATACTCTAACAACAACATTACACACTAACTAAAGTTTAAAACATGGAATCACGAAGAACGGGACCTTTAACGGAGGCCAGCTGGTAGGTCACGTGCAGGTAAAGCCGGAAGCTAGTCTGCGGTCCTTTAACCCCTTGTTAGTGCGTCCCATAGACAGTCCCTGATACACGGGTTCGAGTCCCGCTCGGTGCGAGTGCCCGGTGCGGGAGAACACTCACACACACACACACACACACACACACACACACACACACACTCTCTCTCTCTCTCTCTCAAAATTCTCAAAATTAATCAGACTCAAATTAGTGTTTTATTAGAGATTTCTGGTGTAATTTTGGCGAACTCTTTTCTTGTTAACTAATGAGATGGTTATAAAAACAAACAAACAATGGAAGCGTAAACATGATGGAAATTAGCCTGAAACTCTCGTAAATACAGCGATTATAACACTTAGACCACTGCTGTAAATAAAGCATTTTCTGGCTTGTTTTAAAAGTGTTTCATTTAGCAAACACTGATGATCTCTGCTTGTGTTTTATGAAGCGTTGCTGGTTAACTGTGAATTATTCAGTCATGATGGTTGTTAAGCCTTGATTAGTTTGAACAAGAAACTGTTTCATTATATTTCTGTAAATTCAAGAACGATAAGTATATTGTTATCTGTAAATATATCTGTGAATGTTTGTCTTCTAATGCTCGACCTCTGATTGGCTGTCAGCCTGAAATCACTCTAAAATCTATTCCACTCGTTCCTCTGTGTCTCTCAGATTGATTTAAAGCAGTGGCATAGCCATGG
>NC_068384.1:8742058-8747058 GCF_023724105.1 Carassius gibelio
GATCCCGATGACGTCACTGTCCCACCCGTGCACGCGCAGATGCTTGTGTTTCTGCTGGATGAGAGTGAGTGATTATTTGGCTTATATTGGAGTGTATGAATGTGTAAAAAGTGTGAATGTAGTATAATGAGGTGTGTTATAGGTTCTTCTATTACTCAGTTGACAAAAATATGTTCTAAGTTGCTCCTGAGCAAGGCTGTATTGATAACAGCGGACAGAAGACATTATTGATCAAAACTATTGCTAGGGACAATTAGTAGTCTCTGATATTGGGAGAGACACATCATAGTCTCCCTACTAAAGTCTGCTTTTAGGTTATATTTCTGAATGTTCTCTGAACGTCCAAAACATCCAGGTTTTATAAGTGTTTCAGAAACGTTTTTCCCTCACAACTGCTGAATTCCCTTCTGAACTTTCTGAATCAAGTAGCATTAATAAAGGTTAGATGAACGCCCATGAACAAATATTGTTTTCACACTCTGTGACAGATTATTAAATGTAAAAATATATTATTTAATGTATAAGCAGGAGAGTCACGCACTCATTATTTTTGGGGTGTAACGAGTGGGGGGGGGGCATACAACATCATATTGGCAAATTATTATTAAGCATTATAAATTGTTTACATTTTTATTAGAAACATTCACAGACGCATGAACTATACCATGAAATATCTCGATGCTCACCTTCACAGATTGTTAGATAAAATGGTCAAAGTAGCCTAATGATGTAATCTATATACATAAAAACCTGTCTGATTACTTAAGTAATAGACATGGGTGTCATGCCATAAGATATTTTTATATTTCATATATTTATATTAAATGTGAACATAACACTGAAAGTTAATGTGATATAAAAACGTTGTAAGTTAGGCTTCCACTGTACAGAAAGAGAGCAAAGAACATTTTCACTGACAGTCTAGAGTTCAATCACTCTCAAAATCTCTCTTTAAAATCACTGAAACTGTTAACACTGTGAAGGCACGTCCTCAAAAGATATCGCTAGTTAGTCCCATTGGGGACGTTGTAGCGACATGGCCAGATGGGCTTCAGATATTTTTTTAATATTGCACTATATGTATTACTATTATTAAGATATCATTTGAACAGCCTATTATTTGGGAAATAGACTAAAAATTATCCCCGAACTGATTCAAATGATTCGCGAACCCGCTCCGAACTCCCAAACTGACTCAAATGATTCGCGAACACGCTTTGAATTCCAGAACTGACTCAAATGATTCGCGAAACCGCTCCGAACTCCCGAACTGATTCAAATAATTCGTGAACCCGCTCCGAACTCCCAAACTGACTCAAATGATTCGCAAACACGCTTGGAATTCCAGAACTGACTCAAATAATTCGCGATCCAGCTCCGAACTCCGGTGTCATGAGAAATCGAGTCCGCTTAGGACCCCGAGTGATCCCATTGGCTCAACGAACATTTAATGGGTATTATTTTTTAGCCTGATTACAATTCCTGCAAATTCGCGTTTTTATTTTTGTCGTTTGAACTTTGCTATAATGACCATTTATGTACTTTACATTACATTTTTCATAGGCTAGTATATAGTCCACGCTTCGGTTGCGAAATCAAACAGTTCGTTTTTTTTTTTTTTGTTACTCGCGTACCAGCAGAGCATACAGCTACTCGGTGTGTGTGTGTGTGTGTGTAAATGTATATTGTTAATCTAAATGATATAATATCGCAATTGCTTTTGCGGAACTGTGTTATTGTTGTATTATATACCGATATATTATTATTTTGTGTAAAACGAATGTTATATTAATTTTACATAATGTCAGTATGACTATAATAAACTTTTAATATTGCACTATATGTATTATTATTATTAAGATATCACTTGACTTGTCAAGTCACCTTTATTTATATAGCGCTTTAAACAAAATACATTGCGTCAAAGCACTGAACAACATTCATTAGGAAAACAGTGTCTCAATAATGCAGAATGATAGTTAAAGGCAGTTCATCATTGAATTCAGTGATGTCATCTCTGTTCAGTTAAATAGTGTCTGTGCATTTATTTGCAATCAAGTCAATGATATCGCTGTAGATGAAGTGACCCCAACTAAGCAAGCCAGAGGCGACAGCGGCAAGGAACCGAAACTCCATCGGTGACAGAATGGAGAAAAAAACCTTGGGAGAAACCAGGCTCAGTTGGGGTCAGTTCTCCTCTGACCAGACGAAACCAGTAGTTCAATTCCAGGCTGCAGCAAAGTCAGGAAGAGCCCACTAGTGTGTGTAGGGTCAGAGAGTGTTTCTATGTCATGTTTCTGTAAAGAGTTTGTGAGACAAGTCAAATCAAGTCACCTTTAGTTATATAGCGCTTTAAAAAAAATACATTGCGTCAAAGCAACTGAACAACATTCATTAGGAAAACTGTGTTCCACAGTGTTATATTTCTGAGAGCTGGAGGAGTCTCGAGGAAGATCTTCAGTTGCTTCTGCTGGTTTATGAGGATGTTGCTGTAGTTATATTTGCAGATCACACACACACACACACACACACTCACTCATTCATGCACACACAGAGAGAGAGAGAAAGTGGACACACACAGAGAGAGAAACACACACACACGTCCACTAATCCATATATATTGCGTGCAATTCCCTATATCTTATATTAAATATTTGGAATATCTATTTTCATATTGGATTAGGTTCTTTGATAAAGTTACAATACGAAGGTGAAGCAACATAACAGCGCGATGTCCCTGATGCGCGGTCGTCTTATATCGTCTCATAACTTGTGGACCCAAGAAATTTTACTTTATTTGCAGGGCAGGCCAATTCGTTTTACAAAAGCAGGACCCGCAGGCTGGAAAAAAACCTGACCTGCGCATCAGTAATACACACACACACACATGCATGGAGAGCAAACTCAGGTGTGTTGTTCAAGTAAACTGAAGAAAGACTCTGTCTCTGAGCTCACATGAAGCAGGAGCAACACTAGAACACTAGACGTGGAGCTGAGAGACAGATGAGAGTCTGTCTGTGGTCTCTGCTCCAGACGCTCCTCTGAAGATCTGTGTCCATCTCTGAGAAGGAGAGAACCCAGCTCCAGCACGTCCTGATGACAGACCGGCCGTCTCTCAGCACCTGTCTGCTTCTCCAGGACAAACATCCTTCAGTCAGTACACAACTGGAGAAGCAAAATGACCTGATAAAAGTCTTGTTTTCTAAAACAACAAAAATCTGCCTGTGGGTTCAAAAAGATAAACTTAATTTAAAGGGAAAACAAGACTATTTTTCTGACTCCATGGACAGATATTTGTTCTTGTTTTAACCATGAAGTTAAACCAGAACATCACTGTTCAGAAGAGCAGAGATTGTGTCTCGCTCGTGTCTCGAGATCAGGGGACTGAGGTTTACCTGCCTCCATCAGCAGCACAACACAAACACACAGGTGAGTGATGGATGATTGACAGCTATCAGGGAGGCCAGCTGTGTCTCTGCCCCGCCCACTGACCGCATAAGGTATAGGAGGCGTGGCCTGCGTACTCGGTGTGTTGCTGTGGAGAGCTGACGGTCGCCTCATCTCTGAAAGCTAAAAGCTAAAAGCTAAGAACTTATCTGTCTGTTCTTCAACCACACAAAACAACCTACAGGTTTTTGAATTGGGATTTTAAAAGAACACGACATAAGAAAGCTTTTTTTGCGCAGTGATTTCTCCAAATCTCTGCTTTCCTGATGATCGACTGTTGATCTGTCGTGAACGCGCACACCAGCACGCGCGAACAACAGCAGCGCGTTCACGATCACAAAACATCCATCGATTCCTAAATCCATTTTCAAACGTAAAACGTTTAATCACAGGCACGAGGCGATTAAATGGTCTTCCCGCACGATTAATAAACGAGCAACCCGAATGACTCATTAGGAGACTTAAATTCGTGTTGTTTTATTCGCATCCATGTCACCATGTCCTTAAACGCTGTAAATAACGGTAGATTCGTATGTAAATACCCCATGAGTAAACTAGAAGAAACGAGCATTTCGCCGTATTTTCTCATTTCCGTTTTGCACAACTTTTCCGAAGTTTGGAAACTGCGGGAAACCCCGCCCCCGCGCCGCTGATTGGCTCAATTAACAACATTCCTCAGGCGATGCCGCGCTGTGATTGGCTGCAAACCCTGCCAAACAAAAGAAACAGTACGGCGGTCAGCAGGAGAACGCGCGTGAGGCGCGCTCGTTAAAGCTGGCTGTTCGCGCATCAACCGTGAGTTTGAGATGCGCTTTAACGCCTCATCGGACTCGTGCGTGGAAGATGTGCTGATTGAGCCGCCAGAGTCCCGGGACGCGATGTGGGGTCCGATAACGGGTGCCGCGGTGTCCGGTGCGAGTCTCGCGCTCCTCACAGCCGCTCTGCTCTACGCGTGTCACCGGAAACGGCTGTTCAGTATCGCTGCACCGGTGAGAGCCGCTAATAAAAGGGTTAATATTATTAAATGCTAGGTTAATCGCGTTGTACTGCTCTACTGTTCACAAATGAGTTCAGAACTGCATGTTGTGTAAACTTAACACAGACATCTGTTGTTTTCACACTAATAACCCATTATGACTACAAACTAAACCTTAAAATAAACTTAAACAGTGTTGGTATTAATTCTTAGTTATTTGTAACTTTGAGGACATTTTTTGTATAATGCTGTATTCAACACTGATCGTGTCAAGCAGATTTACAGAGTCAAACAGGAAAATAGTTTTTCAATAATACAAGACAGTAATAACAGAGCCATTTATCAGCTGAAGTCAGTTCAGAGATGTCATCATCCAGTTCAGGTCTCTTCAATAGTGTCTGTGCATTCAGTCAAGCGTCCTCAACTAAACAAAACTCCATCGGTGACAGAATGGAGAAAAAACCTTGGGAGAAACCAGGCTCAGTTGGGGTCAGTTCTCCTCTGACCAGACGAAACCAGTAGTTCAATTCCAGACTGCAGCAAAGGCAGATTGTGCAGAAGAATCATCTGTTTCCTG
>NC_068384.1:8752058-8754558 GCF_023724105.1 Carassius gibelio
GCTCCATATATGGTGATTCTGGGAGGAGTCGAGTGGAGATGTACACAATCTTCCCCTGACTGGGATTTATAAAGAGATTTTTCAGTTTACCTGAGTCCCAGGATCCTTGCTGAATTCTACCGCTGTACCATTGAGAGCATCTCAGTGTGGTCCAGTAATCGCTCCGTATCTAATTCTATAAATATCATTGCACTACTGTTATTTTGCATATAATACATTGTTCAACAATATATTTGCACATTCATCCAACTGTTTTTATTAGCACTGTTCTCACGTTCCTGCTATTCATAATAATATATATAATCCTTCATTGCTCTGTTCATAGTGTCATTGCATTCATATTTATATTCTGTATATACTCTGATCAATACTGTACACTGTACATTCTGTATATCATAGCTTCACTTACTCTGCACTTATATGTATATAAAACAATATATTCTTGCACTTCTGGTTAGATGCTAACTGCATTTCATTAGCTCTGTACTTGTTCTCTGCAGAATGACAATGAAGTTGAATCTAATCTAAACGAATGGAATAGTTGAGCTGTTGGTGTAGTGCACGGGTCAGTCTCTGTCGTCTCCTGTAAGAGTGTGATGCTGATCTTCTGTCTGCAGGTGTTTGAGGAGCTTCAGATCAGACACTGGCATCAGAGACGAGACTTTGAGCTGCAGCAGGACACAAGGATCAGTGACGCTCTGTGTGAACGCTGGACGGTCAGTGTGTGTGTGTGTGTGTGTGTGTGTGTGTGTGTGTTTATAACCCATGTGACGTGTGTATCAGTAAAGTGTGTTATTGTCACACAGAGCTTGTGTAGTAAGTGCAGCAGACGCATCGCTGATTTGTGCTCAGAGTTTGTCCTGAGCGTCACCGCTGGCTCCGCCCCCTCCACAGACCAGGGCCAATCAGTGCTGCAGAGCATGAATCTCACCGTGGCCAATCAGATGCAGCAAGAGGAAAGACACGCCCACACACACCTGCGCACACTCCGAGAGCAGCTGCAGCGACGCAGACAGGTGATGCATTACACCAGTCACATGCAGAATACTGACGAGCATTATGGGATGTGTTGAAGAGCATTATGGGATGTGTTTAAGAGCATTACGGGATGTGTTGAAGAGCATTATGGGATGTGTTTAAGAGTATTATGGGATGTGTTGAAGAGCATTATGGGATGTGTTTAAGAGTATTATGGGATGTGTTTAAGAGCATTACGGGATGTGTTGAAGAGCATTATGGGATGTGTTTAAGAGCATTACGGGATGTGTTGAAGAGCATTACGGGATGTGTTTAAGAGCATTATGGGATGTGTTGAAGAGTATTATGGGATGTGTTTAAGAGTATTATGGGATGTGTTTAAGAGCATTATGGGATGTGTTGAAGAGCATTATGGGATGTGTTGAAGAGCATTACGGGATGTGTTTAAGAGCATTATGGGATGTGTTGAAGAGTATTATGGGATGTGTTGAAGAGCATTACGGGATGTGTTGAAGAGCATTATGGGATGTGTTGAAGAGTATTATGGGATGTGTTTAAGAGTATTACGGGATGTGCTGAAGAGCATTATGGGATGTGTTTAAGAGTATTATGGGATGTGTTGAAGAGTATTATGGGATGTGTTTAAGAGTATTACGGGATGTGCTGAAGAGCATTATGGGATGTGTTTAAGAGTATTATGGGATGTGTTTAAGAGTATTACGGGATGTGTTTAAGAGCATTACGGGATGTGTTGAAGAGCATTATGGGATGTGTTTAAGAGTATTATGGGATGTGTTGAAGAGCATTATGGGATGTGTTTAAGAGCATTACGGGATGTGTTGAAGAGCATTATGGGATGTGTTTAAGAGCATTACGGGATGTGTTGAAGAGCATTATGGGATGTGTTTAAGAGCATTATGGGATGTGTTGAAGAGTATTATGGGATGTGTTTAAGAGCATTATGGGATGTGTTTAAGAGCATTATGGGATGTGTTGAAGAGTATTATGGGATGTGTTGAAGAGCATTACGGGATGTGTTGAAGAGCATTATGGGATGTGTTGAAGAGTATTATGGGATGTGTTTAAGAGTATTACGGGATGTGCTGAAGAGCATTATGGGATGTGTTTAAGAGTATTATGGGATGTGTTGAAGAGTATTATGGGATGTGTTTAAGAGTATTACGGGATGTGCTGAAGAGCATTACGGGATGTGTTTAAGAGTATTATGGGATGTGTTTAAGAGTATTACGGGATGTGTTTAAGAGCATTACGGGATGTGTTGAAGAGCATTATGGGATGTGTTTAAGAGCATTATGGGATGTGTTTAAGAGCATTACGGGATGTGTTGAAGAGCATTATGGGATGTGTTGAAGAGCATTACGGGATGTGTTGAAGAGCATTATGGGATGTGTTTAAGAGCATTATGGGATGTGTTGAAGAGTATTATGGGATATGTTGAAGAGTATTATGGGATGTGTTTAAGAGTATTATGGGATGTGTTTAAGAGTATTATGGGATGTGT
>NC_068384.1:8769558-8824558 GCF_023724105.1 Carassius gibelio
TGTGTGTGTCTCTGGTGTGTGTGTGTGTGTGTGTGTGTGTGTGTGTGTGTGTGTGTGTGTCTCTGGTGTGTGTGTGTGTGTGTGTGTCTCTGTGTGTGTGTGTGTGTGTGTGTGTGTGTGTGTGTGTGTGTGTGTATGTCTCTGGTGTGTGTGTGTCTGTGTGTGTGTGTCTCTGTGTCTGTCTCTCTCTGTGTGTGTGTGTGTGTGTGTCTCTGTGTGTGTGTGTGTGTGTGTGTGTGTGTCTCTGGTGTGTGTGTGTGTGTGTGTGTGTCTCTGGTGTGTGTGTGTGTGTGTGTGTCTCTGGTGTGTGTGTGTGTGTGTGTGTGTGTGTGTGTGTGTGTATGTCTCTGGTGTGTGTGTGTCTGTGTGTGTGTGTCTCTGTGTCTGTCTCTCTCTGTGTGTGTGTGTGTCTGTGTGTGTGTGTGTCTCTGTGTGTGTGTGTCTTTGGTGTGTGTGTGTGTGTGTGTGTGTGTCTCTGGTGTGTGTGTGTGTGTCTCTGGTGTGTGTGTGTGTGTGTTAGGTGAGGTCCCGTTCAATCATGAGATCCTGCGGGAGGCGAACGCTCTCTGTCACCGTCTGCCGGTTCTCAACACGCTCAAGTTCAAGACAGACTTCTATGACGTGAGTGTTTCCGCTCTGTGCTGCTCTTCTGTCAGTGTTTAGGAGCCAGAACAATGTTTCAGTTCTGAATAAGGGTTAGATTACTGACTCTTGATCTGATGAAGCACGTTCACACAGCGACTGAAGTGTTTGTGCTGATGTGAACCGTTTCACACGAGTTCTCTCGTCCTGCAGCAATGTAATGACGTGGGTCTGATGGCGTATCTGGGGACCATCACCAAAACCTGCAACAGCATGAACCAGTTCATCAACAAGTTCAACGTTCTGTACGACAGGCAGGGCATCGGCCGGCGCATGAGGGGCCTGTTCTTCTGAAACCCCTCAGTCTTATCTTTCTGACCGTCATCGCTGTAAATACAAGGAACGTGATGTCTTTGGTTAACTTTACTGTTGCATGTACAGATATCACACACAACCCTCCTGTAACTGAGTCAGGTTTATTTCTATAGCGCTTTATAATTTACTGATTCCTGTTTATTACTGTGAAACTATCATTTCGACTTCCTTTATGAAACAACCCTACAGAATACAGTTTTCTTATCGGGTTAAGTATTCATTTTTTTCTGAGAAATTTTTCAAGAGGTTGAAATAAAATCACATCTTTACTCACACAGATCATCTGAAGGAACAAACATGTTCATAATTTGTTTATGCTTATTTTTATTTTTTTATATGTACCTGTTGTTTTTCAGTGTAAAAGTGATTTATTGGCCATTAAAAAAATAACTGGATGATACTTCAAAAAAGAGTAATATGTAGCGCTCCGTGGCTGTTGTATGAGACGAGAGCATTAACCCTTGACCTCCCTGTAAGACACTCCACAGCTCTAACTACTTCTGGAAATTAGAATTTTAAGATAAACTTCCAAATTATTCATTAAAACATGATATCTGTTAACTATTTCCCAGGTGAATGTAGTTCAGAAACAATGCTTTTTAATAAAGTGGTTCAGTAAGTTCAAAACAGAAGTCTTTATTTTAATAATAGTTGAAAAGAGATTCTTGCACGATCTGCTCATGCATGCATCCTAGAGCTTTATAACCCTATTTTAATAGTTAACACCAAACCCAGGCTGTGTGTGTGTGGGTTATGAATGCTCACGCTGCAGAACTTTAAACGCTAACAGATGTGACGCTCAAACTAACGAGGCTCAAACCTGCAGCTTTAACTGCGCGAGCGGAGACGCTCCCAGCAGGAGGTGCGTTCACGAGCATCTGTTTCCTGTAGCCTCAGGATTCAGGACAGACTCACAGGGTGAAAACTACTCCATATTTTATTCAACTTTCTTAACATCAATCATAATGAATCACAATGAATTCAGAAGCTCTATGCGCTGTCTGGCGTCTCGGCCGCGGGGGTACTGGTGTCGGAGCGGGTCGTAGAGCTCAGAGCCGTAGTTGTAGGGATAAAGGTGGCCGTAATACGGTTGTGGATATTTCTTACTGACGCCCCCCAGCGGCTCCGGCGTGTCCTCGTCTGTCTCGGGCGGCGGCGGGGGGGCTTTACCCTTCATGGGCCGCGGCGGCCGGTCGATCAGGCAGTCAGGGTCCCAGTAAGGGTCGCAGTCGTACTCCATTCCCTTGAAGACGATGGGGGCCGGTGGAGGGGGCGGGGCCGGATCGTATTTCTTGGAGGGGGCGGGAGAGGGGGTGGGGCCTTCCAGCTTGCAGGTGGGGTGATAGCGCGGGTCACACAGCACCGGCACGGCTCCGCTCGGCATGTACACGATGTGCGGCTTGCACTGGGGGTCTTTACTGTTGCACAGATAGATAACATCAGCCTGAGTGATGGGCGGAGTCACGGGGGCTTTGACTGCAGCTGGGGGCGGGGCTGGGGGCGGAGCTGGCTTGCAGCTCTTGTCTTTGGCAGGGTCACATTTGGGAAGCGGAGGCAGGTGAGGAACCCCTAGTTTGCTCTGGTAGTACGAGGCATTGGGGCCGTAGACCTGCTCCAGGTGTCTCATTTGCTGGTACAGCATGCGGATCCTGTCGACCTCGTACAGCTGCGGGAGGACAAGAGCAGAGCAGAGCAGAGTCACATACACCAGATAAAGGCAGTGAGGGTCTGTGAAGGTCTGTGAAGGTTTGTGAGGATATGTGAGGATCTGTGAGGTTCTGTAAGGATCTGTGAAGATCTGTGAGGATCTGTGAAGGTTTGTGAGGATCTGTGAAGATCTGTGAGGATCTGTGAGGATCTGTGAAAGTCTGTGAGGATCTGTGAAGGACTGTGAGGGTCTGTGAAGGTTTGTGAGGGTATGTGAGGATCTGTGAGGTTCTGTAAGGATCTGTGAGGATCTGTGAGGGTCTGTGAGGATCTGTGAAGGTCTTAGGATCTGTGAGGATCTGTGAGGATTTGTGAAGATCTGTGAGGGTATGTGAGGGTATGTGAGGATCTGCTATCTCTTACGCCCTCCGTGTGTCCGATGCTGCTGTAGTATCTGTAATACGCCTGGAAGTCTGGACTTTGCCTGTGCCAGCGAGGATCGGCGCTGCGTCTCGGGCGAGAGCTGGACAGGAATTCATTCGCCTTGTTGGAGTCGATACTGACTGAAGCACCATCTAAGACACACACACACACACACACACACACACAAGCTCTGAGAGATGAAAGCCAGGGGAATTTTCTTCATTTCAAGACATAAACTAATATTAGATCTTTTCAGTGAGTACGGAGATGTTCACCTTCCTGTTTGAGGATATTCAACAGGGATTTTGCCTCAAGCATACCTTAAGTAAAAAACAAAAACATTTTGTAGCACAATGTATATATAATAAAGATGACACATTTTACAAAGTTTACACAATTGCTTATACTGCTAAGAAATACACAGCACATGAAGGTGAATGAAAGCTCACATGGCAGCAGCAGAAGGAACAACAGTCTCACTGCAGACATCATGACCTCTGACCTGCAGACATATACTGAATCTGAACATACCATACCACAGAACAAGACAAACAGTCATGAAGGCTACTAAACCCCTCTCTAAGTGTTCCTGAAGCAGAGTAAGCATTAAAAGTGACAGAGTTTCACTCACCTCTCCAGTGATGCCTCTCCGTCGCTGAGCGCGCACAGGTCATCTTATACTCGTGCTCCGCCGCTCTTCTGTCAATCACTCGAGTTCAGCCTCACTATTGGTCAGATCCGAGGAAAGCCACGCCCACTGCTGCAGTGGACCACACCGTCGAGAGTTTCAGGTTTGAATCTTCCGTCCTTCATCAGTTCGGTCGCGTGTGAGCGCCTGTCGCCGGATTATTGTCGGTTTAGTTGAAAACAGATGTTTTCCGCCCCGCCGAATCTTTAAAAGCTGCTAATAAAACTGTTCTGCAGACGCGACACATTCCCGAAACTCCCTTCCCCTATTATCGCTTTTATTTTCATCCTGAGGAAAAGTCTCGAACACGTCTTCACCTGCTCACACACACACTTCTGAAGAGAAAACACACACTTCTGAAGAGAAACTCCTGAATCTGATGCTCTCGTTATGTTTATTAAGGTGTGGAGAAGAGAAATTAAAAATTCTGAAGAAATTAAAGCATGGGCTAATGCTGAAAATTTATTCATATCGATGTGTCCATTAAAAAGACTCGTAGAGGGAAAATTGCTCAAAATGTTAATATCATAGCAACACACATATTAATCTTTTTTTACTTGTTTTTATGCAGTCTATGGTTTTAACACAGTTATTATTATTCAATGGTCAGGAAGGGGTTAGATTTTTTATTTCACTTAGTATGAAGACTTTATGTTCACTTTCACACCCTGAAGGGGAATTATTTCAATAATTAAACTATTTCAAAATGGGTCTACTGAGAGAGCCCAAATGTTTTATCCTTACTTCAGGAATTTGTATCCGGTGTTCAGGGAAAATATTAATATTAGCTCCTACAAGCTGTTTTATGGATGGTGACTGTAATATTATTAGTAAAATCTTATTAGTTATTCGTTACACTACTAGTTACTGCTGAAAGTAATATTACTGTAGTTACTGCCCGTCACTGTTTACAATAAGGTTTAATTTTCTTTTCTTTTTTTACTTTAGTTAATTAGATTTGGTATAAGCTAACCCTGAAAATATTAATTTCGACATTTACTTTATTAAAATCAAATAACATCTGTTAGTGACCTGTAATATGTGTAGAGAAGAAGATCTGACATGCACAACACAGCTGAACCATGCATTTTTAAGTACCGTTAAATTAATATAGATTAAAACAATTCGAAAAACTACGTTAATTGGAGAAACTTTGCCAACATTCAACAACGTACAGAATTAATTAAGGACCGCATAAACACGGTTGCTGTGGTTCCCTAATAGTATCACTCATCCAATCAGGCATCACTCTGTTCGGACCTGAACCAATCACCGTTCAGACCACCCGAGACAACAGCCAATCATCTTCCAGAAAACTGGCATCTTCACTTTGGTAACCAGTGAGTGTTTTCGCGCTCAATCGACACACATCAGTATTTTTCACACCGCGTCTGCTAGTGATCAATAACTGGAAATACACCTGATCAATAATTGGAAATCTGCCTGATCGATAACTGGAAATACACCGAAGTTGGCCATTAACTGATTCTGAGGTGAGTGTTTCTTCAGACTGATGATCGAGTTTTAAAAGAAATTTACCCAAACAGGTTCCAATTCTCTGAGGTAAAAGACGGTTTTTCTCGTGTGGATTTAGCATCCGATTTAATTTATATTATAAATAATATGATTTTATCCTTTTTCCTGGAGTGAAGAAGGTTTTTTGGTCCTAACCATCATGTTTGCGCGGTTTTCTTCAGTTATTTTACGATTGCATTAGTTTAATGCTAGAGCAGTTCTTAGCGCTAAAGTTTATTGACAGAGTTAACGTTAAACTAACGGTTGAGAATGCGGCCAACACAAAACCGAACTAATGTACTTATTAATTCAGGCTAACTATGAAACTTACGACCAGTTATTTCTGTCAACATTCAGCCGATTTCTCAGCGGCCTTGGATCTGAATTTCTTTCCCATATTTATTTTCTCTAGTCTATAACGTTAACGTTAAGCGGCTCACAAAAGCGGTTAGGAAAAGCGCGCTTAAATCTCAGACTCTCCCACGTGACCAACTGACAGCTCTCGAGTAAAGAATAACGCATTTTCCTTTTTTCCTCATTTATCTTGAAATAATTGCTTACACATGCTCCATACATCAAGTTCAGCTCCTGCATCCAACTCTACATTTACCTTATTCTAGCAAGAATTTTAATTCGAATTAATCTGATTGTGGGTTTTTCCCAACAGAATGTGCAGGGCAGAGGAGTTACACAAATCCAAGGGGAGTGTTTACATGTCGAATTTCTTTTAAACTTCCTTTTTCTTTTGAACGATTCGCGTCATTTTTCGAATCAGAATATGTGCAGAGTTAAGTTTGGTTAACGTTACGTAGTGACGCATTAAGTGACGCACTTAACGTAATTAATCCTAACAGAGCTGGAGATGACGGAGCTTCGGCTGGGAACACACAGTCATCATTGGTAAGAGCTGTGAGAGTTTTTTAGTAGATTATTTATAAAGCGTTTGTGTTTAATGACAAAAACAACAGTCGATTACTGCCCTTGATATTGGAATCGCGGTATTTTTTCATCGCTATAATGCAGATAAAGAGGGTCTTTTGAAAAACGCCGATTTTCCAAATTAAGTTTAGCAATTATATTTTGTCGTCTTTCATGAAGACCACATTAGTGACCACATTTTGTTAATATAAATAACTGCTCATGGAAAAATACTTACTTCTAATTAGACTGTAGCTTATAACATCTAATTTTGTGTAAAAATGTGACAACATACAAGATTTTAGAAACAATACAAGTTTTAAACATTTATAATGCCAATAACACAATAGTCAAGTCAAGTCACCTTTATATAGCGATTTAAACAAAATACATTGTGTCAAAGCACTGAACAACATTCATTAGGAAAACAGTGAGTCAATAATGCAAAATGATAGTTAAAGACAGTTCATCATTGAATTCAGTTATGTCATCTCTGTTCAGTTAAATAGTGTCTGTGCATTTATTTGCAATCAAGTCAATGATATCGCTGTAGATGAAGTGACCCCAACTAAGCAAGCCAGAGGCGACAGCGGCAAGGAACCGAAACTCCATCGGTGACAGAATGGAGAAAAAAACCTTGGGAGAAACCAGGCTCAGTTGGGGGCCAGTTCTCCTCTGACCAGACGAAACCAGTAGTTCAATTCCAGACTGCAGCAAAGTCAGATTGTGCAGAAGAATCATCTGTTTCCTGTGGTCTTGTCCTGGTGCTCCTCTGAGACAAGGTCTTTACAGGGGATCTGTATCTGGGCTCTAGTTGTCCTGGTCTCCGCTGTCTTTCAGGGATGTAGAGGTCCTTTCTAGGTGCTGATCCACCATCTGGTCTGGATACGTACTGGATCCGGGTGACTGCAGTGACCCTCTGATCTGGATACAGACTGGATCTGTAATTTGTTTAATAAGCGTGCAGAACAACCACCCAATAAAGCATTTCAATAATCTAACCTTGAAGTCATAAATGCATGGATTAACATTTCTGCATTTGACATTGAGAGCATAGGCCGTAATTTAGATATATTTTTGAGATGGAAAAATGCAGTTTTACAAATGCTAGAAACGTGGCTTTCTAAGGAAAGATTGCGATCAAGTAGCACACCTAGGTTCCTAACTGATGACGAAGAATTGACAGAGCACCCATCAAGTCTTAGACAGTGTTCTAGGTTATTACAAGCAGTTTTTAGGTCCTATAATTAACACCTCTGTTTTTTTCAGAATTTAGCAGTAAGAAATTACTTGTCATCCAGTTTTTTATATCGACTATGAATTAAGATTTAAGAAAATATATAAGAAATATAGAGCTGAGTATCATCAGCACAACAGTGATACACACTTGTGTACCAGAGGAAGGGGGTTAATTGAAGAAAATATATAAATATACAATAAATGACTCAGAACATGTAATTATTTAATAAACTGTTGTTGTGTTATAAAATTATACCTTTTATTCAAGGAAAAATCTTTTAATGACTGAAAATTCAAGGTATAGGTTTGTCACCCATACACACTCACAAACAAACAAACACACACACAAATTGTGAATGGCTTATATAGAGAAAGTGAGCAAAGAGCGCTGCATTTATCAGTGTTGAATCTGCCGGTCACTTCAGTGCAGATTTGTATCTGTCTGTCTGCTGATGGATTGATCAATAACTCTGTTGTGTATGTGTTGATCTGCAGAACAGCATGGATGAGTCCGTGGCATACAGGTAAACTAGTGACCGCACAGATACTAACACGCTAATGATGTCATTGTCCTCCTGAACACCTGTGTGTGTATGTGATGCAGTTCAGAGGATGAGGACGTCTCTCTCACCGGAAGTGACTTTGAGTTCCATCTGACAACCTCTAAGAGAAAACTCAACTCGACTCAGGGAGCTGCAGTGAGTATACACACACACACACACACACACAAACATACACACACACACACACACACACACACACAAACATACACACACACTTATACTCACACACACACTTACACTCACTCTCTCTCTCTCACACACACACACACACTTACACACACACACTCTCACACACAGACACGCTCACACACACACACACACTTACACAGCGACACACACTTACACTCACACACACTCACTCTCACACACACATGCACGCACGCGCACACACACACTCACTCTCACACACAAACACACTCATTCTCACACACACACACACACACACACTCATTCTCACTCACTCACACACATACACACACACACACACACACACACTCTCACACACACAGTCACAATCTCACACACACACACACACAGTACAAATGTGTGTTTTAACCGTTTCTCCTTTCCTTTGGAGTCTCCTAAGAGGGTTCGTCATCTGTCAGTCAGCGGCTCCAGCCAATCACAGACACCGGAGGAGTCTCGGGGCCTCGGGTCCCACGGTGCTCAGACGGAGGGCCGCATCACTGCCTGTCATCTGTATGAAGCGGTGCGGTCCGGCCGCAGTGCACTGCTGGTGAGAGACCACCGATGCTGATGATCGGGGGGGATTTCATATGCTCAGTCCTCTGATTGGCTCTCTCTTAGACGGTGATAGATGATTGGCTGGAGGAGTACAGAAGAGATCGAGAGGCGGGGATTCTGGAGCTCATCAACTTTGTGGTTCAGTGCAGTGGCTGTAAAGGTGACACAGATCAGACACAGACCTAAAGATATCATGTGTGTTTCTGAAACAAATGAGTTGTGTTGTGTTTCAGGTGTCGTCACCAGAGAGATGTTCAGCCGCCTGCAGAACGCTGATATAATTAGTCACCTGACTACAGAGTTTAACGAGGTCAGGGGAGTCAACACATCACATTTCTGTTTTTGACCCCAGTCATATAGCTTTCCCTGTAAAGGTGCGCTCACATTTCCTGCTGCTCTAGAACATTAGGAGCAGAGTTACTGAACAGGGCAATGGCTTGAGTGTAGATGGGAGTGAAAAGATCTGCATTTCTTAGTCATTTCAAAGGAATCAATGAGGGATTTCACATGATGGATGTTGGGATTGAGTTTGGTTGAACTTAAACGTTTTTTTATGTTAGCTGTTTGATAACTTCGTGAAGCCAAGGGCTAATTACAGTACATATATTACAAGATCTGTCTGCGATAAAACAAATGAGCATTCTGATACATCGCCCCCCTAAACTTCTCTCTACCTCCTCTTCTTTTGAATCAGTTCTGGTTCAAACAAATATATCTTAATTCAACCGATTTTTCCGCTTGCCATTGTATCGTGTTTATAAAAAATATCTCTTTGGGTTTGAGTCTTTAATCTTTGTGACTTTATGGATCTTCTGTATGCAGGAACAGCTTTTAACAGATTGCATCATGTGTGTGGAAGCATATGGGGAGCAATGTTCAATTTGGAATGTATTATGTAAAATGACGATGCATTTTGCATTTGGTGCAAAATGAAAATGAAAATTAAATTACATCATTTTCATCTTATTTTAACGCTTTATAAGTTGCAAAATGAAAATGATTAGATATGTATAAGATGTTCAAGCAAAACCGTGGCAAAATTATCATTCAAATGCTATTTTTCTTAATTGCATTAACACTCACAGTCAAGACACTTACGATTGCATTTTCATTCAGTGTCCCACAATGATTGTAGCAAAATTCAAAGTGCACACTGAAAATGCATTCCGAGCCGATCACGTCTCTGCCCCCTCGCACCATGTCAATCACTCGTGAACAAGGCGGGGCTTACAGAAGGTCAGGAGACTCAAGACTAAAGAGGATTCAAGTGAGAAAACATGGTCAAGACAGTTGGTCCGTGTACATCTTGATCATTTCAGATTATGGCTTCGCTATTTCATTCGCACTTGTGGGCGGAGCTGAAACGCTGCTTTCATCTGATTGGTCAAATCGCTTCACCTTCAGCTCGGTCTTTTCATTCTTTCAGACAGAATAAGAGTCAGTGCGAGTGAAGCACTGTAATGTCTGAAACCACCGCTCACTGTTCATTAGCATAAGATTTAAATCAGATGTAGCTGGGCACATAATTCGTGCTGCTGCGGGGAAAAAAAGGAAAGAAAAAAAAGAAAAGGATTTATATTAGGGCTGTGCGATATGGACAAAAAAATATATATCACGTTTTGTTAATCAATTTTGCGATTTTGATTTTAATCAGGATTTTGACACACCCAGACATGCTTTACAGTCATAAATGCATTCAGTATAAATTTGAAACATATTTCCAAAAGAAAACCAATGAGAGCTTTATCAAAAAGTTGTAACGTCTCTAAAACAGACATAAGTCAAAATAATCACTTAGTAAAGATGTCACACAAAATGTCTAGAACAAACGTGTTCAGGGATTTGTATTGTTTTGCCATGCATTGGTCATTGAGCTCACTGTAGCGGAGCCTCAGGTGTTATAAGTTTTGCCCAATATATTTATTGCCCATGGTTCACACGTACTCCGTCTGCAGCGTGTATACAGTGAGTTATGTGTACGCGGTTCAGAAGCAGCAACGAGAGCACGTTACTGTAACACATTAAAATCATGCACGAACGAATCTATCACTCACACGCAGACTTCCTTTGCTCTGTTAACAGACACGCGTGCTCAGATCAGAGACTGTATAAGACTCAGATACACACTCCCTTACAACGTGTCTCCTCTCGCTCAACCTGTGTCCTGTGCACTCACAACTCTCTCTGTGCTCACGCGCAAGACATTCAATCTCTTCACACCTTTCTATTTATAACCTTTTCTGTTCTCATCTTTTTACTGCGTGCAGTGTGAACGTTCTGATCCGTTAACATGGACTCGAAAGAAAGAGGCTACACATCACAGACAGAGAGTTAGAACCTGGAGCATATGCCCAATCGCCTCAATCAAATCACAATTTTATTTCAATTAATTGCCCAGCCCTAATTTATATATAAATATATAGGATTTATTTCTTGTTTATATTGATTAACCTGGAGCTGGCAGGTGATTGGACTGCTGTTGTTCTGAGCTGTTTCTGGAGACACACACACACACACACACACACTCCTCTGTGTTTCTGCAGGACTCTGTCAGTTATCCGCTGGTGTCGGTCGGCTCTCAGTGGAGGCACTTTCGTGAAGGTGTGTGTGAGTTTGTGTCTCTGCTGGTTCGTGGCTGTCGTAACAGTCTGCTGTACGATGATTTCCTCTTCTCGTCGTTCATCGCTCTGCTCACGGGTCTGGCCGACTCTCAGGTCCGAGCCTTCAGACACACCAGCACGCTCATCAGTGAGTCTCAGTCCGGCAGCGCACGAGGAGATGCTCCGTTAGTCAGTTACACTGGTTTAAAGTGTACCGTCCTCTGTGTGTGTGTGTGTGTGTGCGCAGCCATGCGGCTGATGTCGTCCATAGTGTCCGTCGCTGCGGAGGTGACCGCTCAAGCGCTGATGACCCGGAGACGCTGTGAGCTGGAGAAGAACAAGCCAGTTGAACACAGAGCCATAGACCGAATAGAAGAACTGGAGAGCTCTTACAGAGAGGTTAAACACACACACACACACACACTCTTGTCTGATAATGTCAGTGCCGTCGAATCAATATCACTGAATATTAAGTGTCTTTTAAACCCCTTTGGTTAGACACAGGGCTTTATGTGGATATACTGTATGTATGCTGATAAAGTTGAATCAATTTGTTTTATAATAGTTAATTAAAGTGTAAGACTGTAAAGGTTTAGATTTTTTACATTTTGGTGTAGTGCCAAACTGAATTACTTTTATCTGCTGTGTGTCACTGCCATCACGAAGCAGTTCATCATCTGTGTGTGTTTTGCTTCCTTGATTGTTATTTTGCTGTTTATTACTGTGAAGCTGCTTTGAATCTGTATCATGTAAAGCGCTGTAGAAATAAATATGACGTGACTCAAGGGTTAGTGTGTGTGTGTGTGTGTGTGTGTGTGTGTGGCAGCTGCTGGAGCATCAGGAGGACCTGCGCTCTCTAATGAACGGGATCTTTAAGGGTGTTTTCATTCATCGGTATCGGGACAGAGTTCCTGAAATCCGTGCCATCTGCATGGAGGAGATGGGGGTGTGGCTCAGAGAAAACCCCGCCTCTTTCTTCAATGACGAGCACCTCAAATACGTGGGCTGGATGCTGCACGACAAGGTGTGATTAGCCTAAAAACACTCCGTGCTGCTCTGATGATCAGACCCATATACAAACCATTCTGCACTGATAAATGTGTGTGTGTGTGTGTGTATGTCTTTCAGCAAGCTGCCGTGCGACTGCAGTGTGTGTTGACTTTGCAGAAACTGTACGTGGAGAAGGATTTCATCAGCCGGTTAGAGCTCTTTACCAGCCGCTTTAAGGTGAACACAAACACACAGATTATGTCATTGGGACACAGTTTAAGATATTTTAGATTTAGTCCGAGAGCTCTCAGTCCCTCCATTGAAGCTGTGTGTACTGTTTACTGTCCATGTCCAGAAAGGTAATAAAAACATCATCAGAGTAGTCCATGTGACATCAGAGGGTCAGTTAGAATTTGTTGAAGCATCGAAAATACATTTTGGTCCAAAAATAGCAAAAACTGTGACTTTATTCAGCATTGTCTTCTCTTCAGTGTCTGTTGTGAGAGAGTTCAAATCAAAACAGTCTGGATATCCAGTTCACGAACGAATCATTCAGCTCATCAAATCGAACTGAATCGTTTTAAACGGTCAACGGTTTAAATTTCCAATAAGCATTAATCCACAAATGATTAAGATGTTCACTTTTTTTAATGTGGCTGACACTCCCTCTGAGTTCAAACAAACCAATATCCCGGAGTAATGCATGCACTCACACAGTACACTGACTGAACTGCTGCGATGAACACCGAGCCGAGGCAGATAACGAACAATAGACTGACTCGTTCAGATGCGTCTGATTCGTGAACCGAGGAGCCGATGATACTGCGCATGTGTGATTCAGCGTGAAGCAGACCGACACACAGAGCGTCTGAACCGAACTGATTCTGTGCTAGTGTTATGAGCGCGGGTAAACCAAAGGGTTGAATCAAGGGCAATCATCGCAAATGACGCCATTACGTCGAGCGCAAAAGAACCGGTGAACCATTTTCTTCAACCGGTTTATTGAATTGAACTGTCCGAAAGAACTTGAAATATTGTGATGTAATTTTGAAGCTATATCGCCCCCCACTGACAGGGAAACTAACCCTTTACACTCAGATGGATGTATGAGATCAAACCGTGTCAGACTGAAGCGCTCTCAGACCCGTGGCTCATCCCTGTTTTCTAACCCTGAATGAGAAGTGCTGTATAATTGTAGTAATTCATGGTTTATTTGGGGTATATTCATGTTTCAGCCGCTGGTCTTTAAATGTGTGTTTCTCTGCTCAGGAACGGATTCTGTGCATGATTCTGGATAAAGACTCAGACGTGGCAGTGGAAACGGTGAAGCTGTTACTGCTCATTAAACAGTGAGATTCTGTTCATTAATTAGCTGCTTTAGATGTGTGTTCACATTTAACAAAGTGATGTCGACCTGCTGTGAGTGTGAAAACATCGTGTGTGTGTGCGTGCGTGTGTGTGTGTGTGTGCGCGTGTGTGCGTGTGTGCGCGTGTGTGTGTGTGCAGGCAGACAGATGAAGGCCTGAGTGAGGAGGAGTGTGCTGCTGTGTATCCGCTGGTTTTTGCCACACACCGTGGTCTCGCCTGCGCAGCCGGACGATTCCTGTACCTCACGTATGTTCAGCTTCATCATGACATCATCATCATCATCTCCTCACAAACCATCAGAAGTGTCACGTGTTGTGTGTGTGTGTGTGTGTGTGTGTGTGTGTGCAGGCTGTGCAGTGTGTTGGACGAGCGCTCAGACAAACGCAGTGTTTCTGTCCTCCGTTTGCTGGCACATTTCTTTATTGAGAGTGAGGTAAACCACATCCCATCATGCATTGCCCACATGCTTCTGTCTTCTGTTAGATCACATGATCGTTGTACTGTTGCAGTGAGCGTAAACACATTTTGTGCTAACCAGTTTTCTCCAACAGTTCAAATTATCGGATGCTAACATTGTCTTCTATGATGTGCAACACAAACACCTCTACTAAGATCTCAGAAAAAGTTGTCTGGGGTTTCATGACCCTTTAAATAAACATTTATCTTAATTTCTGGAGTATGAGCACAAATATTGTTGGTGTATGAATAAGAACTGTTTCGTGTTTGCTTCATAAATCCTGATGTCCCAGGTGTGCATCAATGTTTTAGCAAGATGAACTGTGACCGGAGCTGTGGTGTGTGTGTGTGTGTGTCAGTATCATGAACACGCGGCGTATCTAGTCGATAGTCTGTGGGATGTTGCGGGGGAGGAGCTAAAAGACTGGGAACTGATGACATCACTACTGCTGCAGGAGAGTGGTGAGTGTGTGTCCAATCAGTCTTGTGATTCTCTGAGTGCTTTATGCAGACGCAGGTGTGTGTGTGTGTGTGTGTGTGTGTGTGTTGTAGGTGTGGAGGACGAGCTGGAGAGCGCTCTGATTGACATCATGATGTGTGCAGTGAGACAGGCGTCTGAGGCCACGCCCCCCAGCTCTCGAGTGCAGAGGAAGGTGAGACTGACTAACTAAAGATAACGATATTAGCGTCCACACCTACGACTGATATCGTCTGTTTGTTCTAAGCGCATCACCTGCGTCTGCCTCTTTAAATTCTCCAGCTCGTTATAGCAGGATGGATTCTGATTGGCTGTCACTTTGTTTAGCTTTAGCTGTGAGCTTGCTAACCCACAATTCAACAGGACATTGATGTAGGGCTGCAACTTTTTAGATTAATTAATTGATTAGACTTTTTTTTATTGGGGTAAGCTCTTATTAAGTTGGCTTGAGAAAGCCAACTTACTGATATTCTATTTAAACTTATTATTATTATTCTTCTGAGACAAAATTATCAACTCTAACTCCTCCTAGAGCTTTAACTCTACAGACTCCAAACTCGGACCAGCTCTTCAGACTAATCTCGCCGGGTGTGCTATATCTTTTCTAACTGATCGGACTTATACTTTTCATAAAACTGAAGATTAAAAATCATAAAAATCCCATAGACTTACATTGAAAAGCCTCTGCTCATCTGAACATTCCGTGAACTCCAACTGTCAAAAATTCAAATCTAAACACACTGAAGCCCATTAGACTCAATCAGACTAACCTATGTACTATTACTAACCCATTCAAACTCATTCAAACTCATCTATCTATCTATATTCAAACTCTATCTATCTATCTATCTATCTATCTATCTATCAAACTCATCTATCTATATTAAAACTAATCTATCTATCTATAATCAAACTCATCTATCTATATTCAAACTCATCTACCTATCTATATTAAAACTAATCTATCTATCTATCTATCTATCTATCTATCTATCTATCTATCTATCTATCTATCTATCTATCTATCTATCTATCAAACTTATCTATCTATATTAAAACTAATCTATCTATCTATCTATCAAACTCATCTATCTATCTATCTATCTATCTATCTATCTATCTATCTATCTATATTCAAACTCATCTATCTATCTATCTATATTCAAACTCATCTATCTATCTATCTATATTCAAACTCATCTATCTATCTATCTATCTATCTATCTATCTATCTATCTATCTATCTATCTATCTATCTATCTATCTATTCAAACTTATCTATCTATCTATCAATCCTAACAACATGCTAGTCATGCTAAAAATCATGCTAGCAACATGCTAGTCGCATGCTAATCATGCTAAAATCATGCTAGCAACATGCTAATCACGCTAAAATCATGCTAGCAACATGTTAATCATGCTAAAATCATGCTAAAATCATGCTAGCAACATGCTAATCATGCTAAAATCATGCTAACAACATGCTAGTCGCCTGCTAATCATGCTAAAATCATGCTAGCAACATGCTAATCATGCTAAAATCATGCTAGCAACATGCTAGTCGCATGCTAATCATGCTAAAATCATGCTAGCAACATGCTAATCATGCTAAAATCATGCTAGCAACATGCTAGTCATGCTAAAAATCATGCTAGCAACATGCTAGTCGCATGCTAATCATGCTAAAATCATGCTAGCAACATGCTAATCATGCTAAAATCATGCTAGCAACATGCTAGTCGCATGCTAATCATGCTAAAATCATGCTAGCAACATGCTAATCATGCTAAAATCATGCTAGCAACATGCTAGTCATGCTAAAAATCATGCTAGCAACATGCTAATCATGCTAAAATCATGCTAGCAACATGCTAGTCGCATGCTAATCATGCTAAAATCATGCTAGCAACATGCTAATCATGCTAAAATCATGCTAGCAACATGCTAGTCATGCTAAAAATCATGCTAGCAACATGCTAATCATGCTAAAATCATGCTAGCAACTTGCTAGTCGCATGCTAATCATGTTAGAGACATGCTAGCAACATGCTAATCATGCTAAAAATCATGCTAGCAACATGCTAGTCGCATGCTAATCATGCTAAAATCATGCTAGCAACATGCTAATCATGCTAAAATCATGCTAGCAACATGCTAGTCATGCTAAAAATCATGCTAGCAACATGCTAATCATGCTAAAATCATGCTAGCAACATGCTAGTCGCATGCTAATCATGCTAAAATCATGCTAGCAACATGCTAATCATGCTAAAATCATGCTAGCAACATGCTAGTCATGCTAAAAATCATGCTAGCAACATGCTAATCATGCTAAAATCATGCTAGCAACATGCTAATCATGCTAAAATCATGCTAGCAACATGCTAGTCGCATGCTAATCATGCTAAAATCATGCTAGCAACATGCTAGTCATGCTAAAAATCATGCTAGCAACATGCTAGTCGCATGCTAATCATGCTAAAATCATGCTAGCAACATGCTAATCATGCTAAAATCATGCTAGCAACATGCTAATCATGCTAAAATCATGCTAGCAACATGCTAGTCGCATGCTAATCATGCTAAAATCATGCTAGCAACATGCTAGTCATGCTAAAAATCATGCTAGCAACATGCTAGTCGCATGCTAATCATGCTAAAATCATGCTAGCAACATGCTAATCATGCTAAAATCATGCTAGCAACATGCTAATCATGCTAAAATCATGCTAGCAACATGCTAGTCGCATGCTAATCATGCTAAAATCATGCTAGCAACATGCTAGTCATGCTAAAAATCATGCTAGCAACATGCTAGTCGCATGCTAATCATGCTAAAATCATGCTAGCAACATGCTAATCATGCTAAAATCATGCTAGCAACATGCTAATCATGCTAAAATCATGCTAGCAACATGCTAGTCGCATGCTAATCATGCTAAAATCATGCTAGCAACATGCTAATCATGCTAAAATCATGCTAGCAAAATGCTAGTCGCCTGCTAATCATGCTAAAATCATGCTAGCAACATGCTAATCATGCTAAAATCATGCTAGCAACATGCTAGTCGCATGCTAATCATGCTAAAATCATGCTAGCAACATGCTAATCATGCTAAAATCATGCTAGCAACATGCTAATCATGCTAAAATCATGCTAGCAACATGCTAGTCGCATGCTAATAATGCTGAAATCATGCTAGCAACATGCTAATCATGCTAAAATAATGCTAGCAACATGCTAGTCGCATGCTAATCATGTTAAAATCATGTTAGCAACATGCTAGTCGCATGCTAGAAACATGCTAATCATGTTAACATCATGCTAGCGACATGCTAGTAACTTGCTAATCATGCTAGCGGCATGCTAGTAACTTGCTAATCATGCTAACGACATGGCTAGTCACTTGCTAATTATGCTAGCGACATGCTAGATACCTTGCTAATCATGCTAAGTACATGCTTGTCACATGATAGTCACTTGCTTGTAATGCTAACAATATGTTAATCACTGTCATTTTTATACTTCTTAAACTTAAATCTTTTTAAACTTTTTAAACTTTTCACATTTTCAAACTATCTATCTACCTATATATCTATCTAACTATCTATCTATCTTCTGACTGTCTATCTATCTATCTATCTATCTATCTCTCTATCTAGCTATCTATCTATCTTCTGACTGTGTCTATCTATCTATCTATCTATCTATCTGTCTATCTGTCTATCTATCTATCTATCTCAGACTGAAAACCATCAAACTTAAAACTTTTTAAACTTAAACTTTTCAATCTTTTCAAACTTTTCAAACTTTTCAAACTTTTTCAGACTTTCTGGTCAGGCTTTCTCAAGCCAACTTAAAGTTTGTCTTGACGAACTTTTTTATCTAGTTGGGTGTTATTGCATATCCTGTCCAATGCTGTCCTCCAAACAAGTGTGTGAACTCAGCGCTAGGAAAACAAATGCAGTAATTATGTCTGTGTTCTGTGTTATACATTATGTGCAAAATAACTAATATGGGTTGTCCTTTCAAAGCAGAAAGAAGGTTTAAATTGCTTATGTTAAATCATAGAGATGATGAAGCACAAGCTCAGTGCTCTCAGGTAAGAGTACAGCTCTGTAGAAACACACATTCTGTCATTTCTGTATCCTGTGATTCTAAGAAACTTATTGCATTTATATTCAGTTATACTACGGGATCGTTCAGTGCTTGAATCTGATTGGCTGAGGAACGTTCTGATGTGTGCAATTATTTTCTGGGAAATGCATAGCGAATGTATTTCCAGGCAGCTCTCCTGACCGCGTTACACTTCCATCGCTTTGTATTGTTGACGTAATAACGGTCGCACAGTTTGCACAGAGAGCAGTTGTCAGCGCTGCCCTGACGATGTTATCAGTGAGAATAGTGTCGCAGCTTAAAGACTACACATCACATTTCTCACTAGTGATGTAACAGTGCTGTTTAGAGACACAGAGAGGTACGTTAGCCTAATCCACACAATCCCCACAATCTCTCTTTCAAGGAGAGTACTTTTTGTACACGAAGAAAACAAAAATAACGACTCTATTCAACAATTCCTCTCCTCTGTGTCTCTCCACATCAGCGTAGCGTCACTTTGGCGAATCTGATCTGTATACAGATGGTGTTTGCTCTTCTGTGTCGATGCACTGTTCTCTTTCAAACCAAAGCGTAAATAAACATAAAACAATTCAATTCAATTCAAGTTTATTTGTATAGCGCTTTTTACAAAACAAATCGTTACAAAGCAACTTTACGGAAAATTATGTTTCTACAATATTTAGTAGTAGCTAGTAGTTTGTGCACATTTGACAGGATTTTAGAAAAAAAAAAAAAAATAATAATAATACAAGACGTAGTCAGCTAGACGATGAACTATCAATATTATTAACTAAGTTATTATATGATTCAGTCACACTTGTAGCAATAATTGTTAGTTCTGTTGTTGATTCAGGGTCAGCATCATCTGAGGTCCTCTGAGGGTCAGCATCATCTCTTCTCAGGTGTTCTGGATCCAGACTGGAGCTTGTGTAAATCCTAGTTACCACGGGATGAAGATCCAGCAGAAACAGAGAAACACATAGAGACATCATTAGCATAGCTGCTGATCCAACAAAGTAAAATTAGTTTAACCCAAGCTAATGAATAGTAATGCGCATTTGATCAGATACAACTACACTCACAATTTAAGAGATACATTATTCGAATGCTTGGCGAAAGAGATGTGTTTTTAATCTAGATTTAAACAGAGAGAGTGTGTCTGAACCCCGAACATTATCAGGAAGGCTATTCCAGAGTTTGGGAGCCAAATGTGAGAAAGCTCTACCTCCTTTAGTGGACTTTGCTATCGTAGGAACGACCAAAAGTCCAGTGTTTTGTGACCTTAGGGTGCGTGATGGGTTGTAGCGTGGTAGAAGGCTAGTTAGGTTCGCTGGAGCTAAACCATTTAGGGCCTTATAGGTAAGTAATGATAATTTGTAACTGATACGGAACTTAATAGGTAGCCAGTGCAGAGACTGTAAAACTGGGGTAATATGATCATATTTTCTTGACCTGGTAAGGACTCTAGCTGCTGTATTTTGGACGACCTGTAGCTTGTTTATTGACGAAGCAGGACAACCACCTAGAAGTGCATTACAATAGTCCAGTCTAGAGGTCATGAATGCATGAACTAGCTTTTCTGCATCAGAAACAGGTAACATGTTTCGTAGCTTGGCAATGTTTCTAAGATGGAAGAATGCAGTTTTTGTAACATTGGAAATATGATTTTCAAAAGACAAATTGCTGTCTAATATAACACCCAGATTTCTGACTGTAGAGGAAGTAACAGTACATCCGTCTAGTTGCAGATTGTAATAATTATAAACACTTATCTTTGTGACACGGCTGACACAGACAAGTGTACACTGACTGCGTTCAGCTCATATTCTCCTAAATGATGCTACGCTGATGGGGAGAGACACACATCAGAAGGTCTAGCCGAGGTGAGGCTGCTTCTCGTCGGATAGATGATCACTGATCTCCTTCTGATCGCGTGGAGCTCACTGTCTCTGAGATCGGCGAAACACATCTTTAATAGGCGCTGTCTTTATAAATAAACCACAGATTTGAGTTTTAAACAACTACGTTCTCGCCTGAAATACTTTTAAAAATACATTTCATGACACAATAACAGTAATATTTTGAAACTTATCCGAATAAATTGTGGTTGAACTCAATCAATGCTGCGTGAACTCAACCAATCAGGATGTTTAGTGATCCAAGCCTCGCCCCCGAAAGTTCAGGAACTTTGAAAAAGTACCACCTCGCCAGCAGGGACTTTCTGAGGGGCATTTTTTTACCCAGAACTTTATTTAGTTCCTGGTTAGGGTTAGTTAGGCTAGTACCAGGCCAAAGTCCCTAGTTCCTGGGTAAAGTTCCTGCGGTGGAAACGCGGCAAGAGTTTGTGAGCGGAGGGTGTGAGGAGTGACTGGAGCGAGGAGCAATTCATGCCAATGGCCCATAATATAACTGCATATTTAGCAAGAATTCACATGTTAAACATATTTAGCCATAGCTTGATACAGATAATTTGTCAGATCAGAAGATTATAATGATGGCATAATTGAGCAGGAAGTAATAGGTTAGTTCTCGAGGAGTTTGTCTGTTCCTTTTACTGAATATTTTTGGGTTAAAGCATGATGCTGCTGAGTGAGAGAGATGTTTCCCTACGAAATGAAGAAGACCGCAGCAGCACAAGCACAGCATATCCGCAGGGTTCCTCGTTGCTCGGCTCGCCAAGCTTTACTTTTGTGGCTCGCATGGCAGTAAATAATAGTGATATGATCAAGCAGTCAAAAAACATTAAAAACAAGCAGGACTATAACATAACCCATTTAAAAACTCATTAAAGGCCATCTTTCAATTTAATTGTATAACTTAATTGATACGGAATCTTGTATGAAAATGTTAATTTAAAAAGACACATAAGAATACATATGGTTTACAACACCCACGGGCAGAAGTTAAGAAAAAAGTGTACCTATTCTAAGCTACGCTCCAAGAAACCGCCTTTACCTGACTAACACAGATCTGTGTGTGTGTTGAAGAACCTGACGGCGCGGGAGAAGAGGCTTCAGGCTCAAGAGCGAAGACGCATCACAAACCATTTCATCCCCCAGCTGCCTCAGTTACTGGCGAAGGTGAGTGTGATGAGAGCCGGACTAGAGATGTGTAGATCTCTGAAGATGTCAGTGAAGCCTGTGTTTGCTCTCAGTTCTCTGCAGACGTGGGGAAGGTGAGCTGTCTGCTCCGAGCTCCTCTGTATTTCCAGCTGGAGGTTTACAGTACATCAGGACGCCTGGAGAAAGTACGAGCCGTCTCATCAATCACATCATCTTCACACTCATTCTCTTCTGTATCAAATGATGCACAAACTCTCTCGCTATTTGCATCTGAATGTGTTTATTTGGGTTTATTGAAAAATATTGTTAACTTTTTTTTTAAGGCTAAAATAGTTTTTTCTGCTTCAGGTAAATTCGTAAATTAAATTTGATAGTGGACTGGTCACTATTTGCTGTGCTTCATTTTGATATCTTTTGGCTTTTTTTTTTTTTTTTTTAAGTTCTTGAGATAATTTTACAATAATTGTAAAAAAAAAAAGAAAAGTCCAAATGTTTGGTGTTTTCTCAGGAAATGTGCTCATAAGATTGGTACATGCAGTAAAGTGATTAGTTGTGTGTTAGATGCATACCAAAGCTGTTGCTGATCTATAAAGAAGTGTTAGATGAGGTCTGTCTCTGTGGTCTCTCAGTGTCTGGACCTGCTGCTGTCTCAGGTGTGTGACATCATGCTGAAGCACCGTGAGGACAGTGTGCTGGACGCTTGTGTGCGTGTGCTGTGTGCCTTGTGTAGTGATTGCTACAGCTTCTGTGGTCGAGCTGAGAGAGCCGTCAGTCAGCTGCTGGACTCAACCGTGGAGAAATTCAGCTCAAACCTGGCTGAGATACTGCAGGTACACAAACACACCTGAGTGAAGCAGCATCACCCTCATCACTTCACAGCTCGTGTTCCTTGATCTGATGGAGCGACCGTCCGCTCCTACACAACACTGCCTCCACCAGTGGCATGATGTCTGACAGAAAATTACACACTAATCCATTTATGAGTTGTTTTTCTTTAACTGAATTTCCCCAAAAGTAGGTTTTGTCAGATTTTGCTCACTTCTTGAGACGAAAACTGTAGCTGAGCCGTGTGTGTGTGTTCTTCAGGGATCGGCTGATGAAGATGATTTGTATGGAGCTGCTTCCTCTCTGAACATTCTAGCTGTCTTCAGCAGGTGTGTGTGTGTGTGTGTGTGTGTGTGTGTGTGTGTGTGTGGGAGGATTTACAATTTTAAAATATAAACAGATCTTGGTAAAGATGGGCTGAATATTTTGATGCCCTCCTTAATCACCAGTCCCTGATAGATCTTTCCTTCTTGGAGGAGCTACCAAATTGGCAAACTATTCAAGACCTTGATCTCAATCCAATATTCCTAGAGGTGTTGGCAGCTGCTAAAAATAATGAAGGGATCCCTGCTGAGCTCCTTAAACAAGGGGGTTATCTGTGTACCAGGATGATCCATTAATACACCCTACAGGTCTGGAGTGTGTCCCTCACCGATGGAGAGATGACAGTATTGTCCCTCTGTACTAACACAAGGGTGACTGCGTTCACACCAGACGGGAATCACACTATTGGAGTGTGGTTGGATGCTTGAACATCTTGAGTTTATTCGCTTCATTCGTGTGTGAAATTAACTTCACAACATACTAGTGTTATACCATACCAAAATTATTGTTTCGATACTGACACCTAGTCAAGAATTGCGATTTCGATTAACATTCTAATCATATAACACACTAATAAATGAACATATGAACAGCAGATATATTAAACATTAGAACAAAATATGAAATATCAAAATATAAAAAATTTGTTAGAGCAATGACATTCAAGGTAAAGAAAGAATAAATTTAGCAGCATTATCTCCGTTATCAGAAATAAGAGTAATAAATATATCTTGATTCTGAACTTGAAAATATGAACAGCGATTATATTAAACAATGTTTCTGAACTCAGAAGATTAAATGTCAAAAGATAAATAATATCAATTTAAGCAATGGCATTCAAATAAAAAAAAATCTAATCAAATTTAGCAGCAATATCTCAGATATTGTAACTTATTCTGTCAGTTGTGCAACCTTTCCTTTCAGAGGAGAAAACACAGCCAGTGAGCTTTAGTGAGCGTCATGTTTAGTGAGCGTCATCTTTAGTGAGCGTCATCCTTTTCTACAGTCGTGGACCGGCGGTCACAGCATCACTTGTGCTCGCTCATGCAGTCTAGTGATGCACGGGTCCGGTTTCTCTCCAACCCGCGGGTCCCGCTTTTATGAAATTATTTGGCCCGCCCCAGACCGCAAATAAAGTACAATTTCTTTACCCACCCCGACCCGCGCATCGGGGACATCACCGAAGATACGTTGCTACTTAGACCTTCGTATTGTAACCTTACACTACTTCTATATTTCTCAATATTTCTCTTTCCCTGAAGCTCCTCCCTCCACAGCAGCACGGCTCTATTATCAGCGCATGCGCAGCTCGTGAACATCTCTGTGAAGCGTTTCATCCTGTCACAGTTACTCAAGATGTGACGGAGCATGTGATTTGTTGAATGTTGTGAACGAATCCGCCCTTCACTGAACGAGATCGAGAGATATTCTCATTCGTGAACGAGTTTGATGAACTGATACATCTTGTTTATGAACTAAATGAATGAGTACACAGGGTCAGTGTAAATCTCCATCAGCAATCAGCAGACACAAAGCGCAGTTATAGGTGTTGTGCAGATACGCTCGTTTTCATATTTAACATACAGAACATAACTCCACGTTTAATCCCTGATTAATGTGAATATTATATATGAAACCTTGTGCTTTGTTCATCTGAACAACTTATTTAAACTATTTAATGCTATTTTGAACACATTTATAGTAAAGCCAAATCAGTTTAGTAAAGACACTAATCTCGCTGTAGTGCTTCTTTGCTGCTTGCGTGAGGATGAAACACACAGAGGTCCATACGGAGGATCTGGAAGCGTGCGTTACACACACCAGCATGAAATACTTCTCTTACAGATCTGGAACGCAGTCATTCTTTGAAATATCTATACTAAAACATTTAAGAATCGTGACGTTTTTAATTTCTGAGAATCGTGATACTTTTGAAGTGCACCGTGCAACACTAACACACACGACTTCACATCGGGGGGGGGGGGGGGGGTTGGGGGGGGGGGGGGGGGGCTTCTGCCAGTTGAGTTAATGCAGCATTGTGATTTCAAGCACTATTTATTCTGATCATTTTCAAAATATTACTGTTATCGTGTCATGAAATGTAGTTCATAAAGTATTTCAGGTGAGAATGTAGTTGTTTAAAACTCAAATCTGTGGTTTATTTATGAAGACAGGCTCCATGTGATCAGGGGGAGATCAGTGATCGTGTGTCCGTCGAGAGCATCCTCTCCTCAGCTTGATCTTCTGATGGGTGCCGCTGGCTCTGATGACTCTTTAGTGTTAAACATAACATAGCATTCGTTTTGGGTAAATCTAACAGGTAATCTTTGGCCTTTATTCAATTAATCTATTTCTTCCAAGCTAGATCCTTTTTATTTCTGTAGAAATATGAAGAAGTATACAGCGACGATGATTTTGTTGTCCATTGTTGTTTGGGATTTTCCCTCCGCTCGCTATGATGTAATCACGTCACTACTAGAGCAAGCTCCTGATTGGTTCAAACACAAAACGCTCAATTCATGCCGTGTCTATCACACGAATCACGTCTTTCGCCCCGCCTCATTCGCATCTTTCCTGCTAGAGCATGTCTATTTGCGTCTTTGCATTGACTTAAGATGAATATTGTGATCTACAGAGTCAAATCAAGCAAAACTAAATTACAATCTCCTGCAGAACCTGCATCTACACTAAGATGTGATTTAAAACCTTCAACAAAGCTGATTCAGTACTGTGTAGCTCCCTGAAACCCAACTGAAGTTTGCCAACAATACTAATAGCACTCCGGTATGAAGATATCTGATGGTAAACAACCTTTTCCTGAACTTTGGGAATGAAAGACAGTTTAGAGATGGGTCTGTAGTTATTCAAGTCATGCTGATCTAAAGGAGTAACAAGGGCTTTACTGTAGCATGATTGTAATTACCCCACTGACCAATGAACTATTAACTATCCAGTCACAACTGGACTCAGAGCTGAAAAAACCTCCTTAATATATGCAGGCAGAACAACAGAAGATTTCATACTAGAAACAATATCATGAAGCTGTGAGGGGGACACAGAAAAAGTGGAAGAGCACTTTCACAGAGGAGCATTTCCATGGATGAAAACCTCTGGGACTGAATATTTGAGTGAATACCCTCAATTAAATGGATAAAATATCTTAAGAACTGATCACAGAAGTCAATAGAAACCTCAGGTGGAACATTAGTAGAGGAAGTTAGAAAGCATTAATTGTGCTGAAGAGAGCCTTGGGCCTCTGAGAGTTTTATTAGATTAAATCATACGTTTATTTAAACATCTGAAGCATCTCACCAGATCTTTCTTCACCACACTTCTTCTAATCTCAGAGGAGCAGCTGAGTCTCATGAAGCAGTGCAGCTACTATCACTACTACACTACTATAACCAGAAGATTTTCAATAGCATTAGGGTTTGAGAAGATAAACCTCAATGAAGGTCCTAGCGGTAGAAGAATCAAAACGTCTAGACAAATGGGGTATGGTTTAGCGTGAGTACCAACTAATACAGAGTCAAAAACCACTGGATAATGATCAGAGATAACTGTCCCAGATCTCAAGGTTAGTCACTGAAACACTACGTCCAGGCTGTGACCCTTCTGAGTCCAGAAACAAACTGTTCACAATTAAGAGCAAGAACTCTTTTCTCCAGTGGGTTAGACCGGCAGCACACATGAATACTAAAATCACCCTAAACTAAACGTTTCATAATGTGGCATCAGGGAGGCCAGACAGTTAGGAAACTAGTGAATGAAGTCCTTCCAATAATAAGGTGTTCTGTTCACCACAGCACAGAGCATTGGGGGTAAGATGATCAGCCTTTAAGAGCTGCACCTCAAAGTTTGAACGTTTCATTAGAAGAATGCACTTATTACTCAAGTGTCTCGAGTGTGTTCTTGTGTGTGTGTGTGTGTGTCAGTGCCAGAGATCTGACCGGAAGGAACCTGTTTGAGTTCTGCTTTCAGCTGCTGAAGATGGGGATAGAGACGAGAGAAATCAACGAGAAGGTCCCTCTCTCACACACACACACACACACACACACACTAACACTGACACACACACACACTCTCTCACACACACACACACACTAACACTGACACACACACACTCTCTCTCACACACACACACACACACACACACTAACACTGACACACACACACTCTCTCTCACACACACACACACTAACACACACACACTAACACTGACACACACACACTCTCTCACTAACACACACACACTAACACACACACACACTAACACAGACACACACACACACTGACACACACACACACTAACACACACACACACACACACACACTGACACACACACTAACACACACACACACACGTTTGTTTCTGTGTAAAGTGTGTTCATCCCATAGGTGTAATGGTTTTTATTCTGTACAAACTGTATATTCTATGTCCCTTCACCAACCCTACACCTAACCCTAACCCTCACAGGAAACTTTGTGCATTTTTACTTTCTCAAAAAAACTCATTCTGTATGATTTATAAGTGTTTTGAAAAATGGGGACATGGGTTATGTCCTCATAAGTCACCCTCTCCTTGTAATACCTGTGTCATACCCATGTCATTATACAGAGTTGTGTCCTGATATGACACAAAAACATGCCCACACACACACACACTAACACTCACACACAAACACTAACACACACACCCTAACGCTAACACACACTAACACACACACACACACACACTAACACTGGTTTCCATATCTAATGGAGTCTATAGGTGTAACTGGTTTTAAACTCTCACAGATTTACCTGATCAGTGTGTTTGTGATAAATGTGATGTTTACATCTCATCCACACCTCCATACAAAGTTCTTGACCTTAGGCTATGTTAGCATTATATGTTCATGCTACTTACATGAAAACACTGTTGTGCATTCTCTTACACTCATTATAACGTGTGTGTGTGTGTGTGTGTGTGTGTGTAGCTGATGGTTCCAGCTCTTAAGTGTTCAGTCTTCCATCTGTTCTGGGAAGGAGCTAAGATCATGCAACAAACTCCAGCAAGAGACAAGGTGCAACATCTTCATCTCTGTCCTTGTTCATTCTCCTTGTGTTTGTTTGAATGTGGCTCAATCTTCAATCAGACGGTACAATGACTTCCTGTCAACTCACAGGAAACATGGATTTGAGACTGTGTGGTGTGTGTAAACACTGCTTCATCATCACACTGATGGAACTGAAGGTGCTCTGAGTGTCTGAGAACCTTTTCAACTGTTTTGCTTGTTCAGGCCCAAATCAACATCACTTTTGTTTGTAAGGTGCTCCACAAAACTCTATTTCAATTCTATTCAGAAAATCAGGTTAATATTTATCATATCTTTGTGCCTTACAGTTTATCAGATTAGTGCTGGACAAAAATATACTTCCATTTGGTGACGATATAAATGATCAAGCAGTTGAGCTTAGCTGTTTAGTATATAATGCTTTAGTGAGTGTAGTGTAAGTATTCTGCTGAACAGATCAAGGCTGTGATACTAACACTGTCCACTGGGGTCCCGGAGGATAAGAAATCTGTTAGGTTTGAACACTAATGTATAGGAACAGTTCATAGGTAGTGCATTGACAAAACAGGTTTATATGTCTTCTAAAAAAAAAACGTATTTTTCGGACTATAAGTCGCACCTGAGTGTAAGTCGCATCAGTCCAAAAATACGTCATGACGAGGAAAAAACATACATCGCACTGGACTATAAGTCGCATTTATTCAGGACCAAGAACCAAGAGTTCACATGACCGTCTCCAGCCTTGAGAGGGCGCTCTCTGTCTTCAGTGTAGACTACAGAAGCACTGAGCAGCATAGAGCGCCCTCTGGAGGCTGGAGACGGTCATGTGAACTCTTGGTTCATTTCTCTCGGTTCATGTCAAATTAATTTTGATAAATAAGTCGCACCTAAGACGCAGGACCAGCCAAACTATGAAAAAAAAGGTGTGACTTATAGTCCGGAAAATACGGTAATGAATCACATTTTTGATGGTCTAAACATGCTCTCGCTCATGACACTGCACACACGCCAGAAGTGTATGTCTGATCTGGGTTTGAGAGGAGGCCGTGTCTCGATAGCGCCCCCTATACACTTTCAGAGAAGTACTCCGAGTTGTTTCACATACATGTACGAAATTCTGAAGACACATGCACCAATGCCTACTAAAAAGTCTCCCGCAGCAAAATCCAACAGGAAGTTAGAATTTTCTCACTAAATCTTGTGTAGTTTTTGCCATTTTCAGTCATTGTATTATAAATATATAATCAGATAAATATAAAATGTTGTTAGAGTAATTTAAAACCCTTAGCGATGTTAAATTGTGAAGATCTTGAGTTTTTGTTGTTGTGTCTGTGGCACCCTGACAAATGTTGTTTTTTCACCATGAAACAGGAAGTTGCTGTAACTCAGCCATACAATGCCTGATCTGCCCCAAACTCCACAGGTTTGATGGGAGTCCTGGCTTAAACACATCTACAGGCCAATATTCAGTTATAATCATAGCACCACCTGCTGGTAACAGGAAGGGACTTGTTTTACTCGGGATGCACAATCATGATTTTTCATGGCCGATTTTGATTTCCGATTTTTTTTTTTTTTTAAACAACAAACAAGAAAGAAGAAAAGTGTGCATAAACAAGATGTTTATTTGGTATTTAACAGGACAAACTGGCTTTTGGCTATTGAAAACAATAACCGTGACCATCTGAAATGAACGGCAGTAACTGCACAGTAAAGCAGACTACATTCAGTACAAACACAGATGATACAGACATCAGACTTTAGCTTCTGTTTCTGAATTGAGCTGAAACTACAGAGAACTGGCCTTAAATTAAAAGATTAACTGATGTGAAATTAAAGCAAATAACTGCATAGTTCTACAGACCAAACAACACACATTCAATGTTTCTTAATCAGCGTACAGTATTTTAATTTTTAAATTTGTGTTTAACTTTGTGTATGTGTTTTTGGGGGGCACCATTGGGTAAGTTGTGTCAAAATTGAGACCCACTGTCTTTATTTAGTCTTGATTTAGCAGATGCTTTTATCCAGAGTGACTCATAAATGAGGAGAACAGAAGCAATTAAACCAATGAAAGATCAACTATATGTTAGTCCCAGTCAGTCTGACCCAGTCGTGTGTGTGTGTGTGTGTGTGTGTGTGTGTGTCAGGCTGAGCTGAAGCGTGTGATGAAGGCTCTTCACTCGTTCTGTGTGGTGTGTCAGAGCTGTCTGTCCGTGGCTCAGAGTCTCATCAGGAACCAGGTACAGCCCTCAGTCCTGCGTCTCACACACACACAGGGTTTAGACTGCTCTCATCACATCACGTCTGTTAGCGGTGCACACTACACAACAGCGACTGACTAACAGTGAAAGCCAGCTGATGACACATACACAGGAAACGTTGTGATTTCTTGTTCAGCTGTCTCTGAGCTTCTCTTGAGTAGTTGGCAGTGAATGTGTTTGGTGTCCGCAGGCGTTTGTGTGTCTGTGTGACGTGCTGCTCGTCTTCGGGAAGCTGTGTGAAGGAGACGGTTCACCGCTGCAGCGCTTCAGTCCTGACGACTCTCTCAAAGCAGAAATGGCGTCTTTCATCATCGACTATGTCTTCAGCGAGCCTGACGAGGATCTGCCTGGTACACAGATTAACACATGCTCAGACACAGACATGTACTCTGTAACCTTCTCTCAAGCAGCTGTCTTTGATAAGATGAAGCTCTTCATCAGATGTAGGTTGCTCAGCAGGTTTGTGCTGCAGGTGAGGAAGAGTGTGAGGAGATGAAGATGTCTGCTCTGCTGCAGAAGAGGAATCAGCTGTCAGGATACTGTAAACTCATCATATACGGCGTCCTGGAGCTGCGCGCCGCCACAGACGTGCTCAAATACTACAGTAAGGTGAGAGAACCTGAGCCTCATTCATCAAACAAACATTGGATCCTGACCTCTAAACACTGGATGTATTTGATTGTCAAACGTGAGGAAGAAATCAGGTTTACTAAAGGCATAAAATGAGGCAAACTTTTTCTGTAACCCTAACCCAACTGAAGAGCATGAATTATAACTACAAATTAGCAACTTTCTCCTAATAACATAACTGAAATAGATGGATTAGATATGATTTCCTTAAATAATTATACTTACATATGTATATATACAGTGCCACTTAACCTCTTGCAGAATCTGTAAAAAATTAATTTTAACAAAATAAGAGAGCTCTAACAAATTGCATGTTATTTTTTATTTAGTACTGTCCTGAGTAAGGTATTTTACATAAAAGATGTTTACATTTAGTAATTTAATAACCCCATTCAAAAGTTAGTGAACCCTTGGTTGGTAACACTGTGAGGTCACCTGATGATCCACGACTGTCTCGGTTTTATTTGATGGTTGTGCATGAGTTTGTTCTGAGCAGTTAAACTGACATCGGTTCTTCAGACAAATCCTCCATGTGCTGCACATTCTTCAGTTTTCCAGCATCTTTGCATTTCCAGCAGTGACTGTATGATTTTGAGATCCATCTTTTCACACCGAGGACAACTGAGGGACTCGAACACAACTCAGTCTTTCGTTCGTTATCTGCCTCGGCTCTGTGTTCATCTTCACATCAGTTCAGTCAGTGTACTGTTTGAGTGCATGAATTACTCCGGGATATTGGTTTGTTTGAACTCAGAGGAAGTGTCAGACACATTAAACAAGTTACCAGCTTAAGTCATTTGTGGATTAATGCTTATTGGAGACGCGAACCGTTTAAAATGATTCAGTTCGATTTGGTGAACTGGTTCATGAAGACTCTCACAACAGACACGGAAAAGAAGACAATGCTGAATAAAGTCATAGTTTTTGCTATTTTTGGACCAAAATGTATTTTCGATACTTCAAAAAATTCTAACTGACCCTCTGATGTCACATGGACTACTTTGATGATTAGGGCTGGGACAACGCGAAAATACGTCGACGCAAAATATGCACGTCGATTCGTCAGACCCAAAACGAAAATGTCGGCGTCGGGGAGTAGAAGCAACTCGACTCGCTCCTCAGACTTTCAGACGTGCAAGATGACACGCACTCGTTCCTCTAAAGTATGGGAATTCTTTAATTTAAAAGGAAACAATTCCATGATCTGTCGTCTTTGCAAAATGGAGATGTCCTTCCATTCCAGCACACGGCACTGCACCAGCACCTGAAGAGGATCCACCGGGAGCGGCTGGAGAGGACGGAGCTCCCTCAGTTTCTCTTCAACTCCCCACTTTCCACTCGATGTTGGAGTAGGCTATAATACGCTGTCGAAACCTAAGGTTTTAGGCTACAGTGTATGTTTTCTGTGTAATTAATTACTAATTAACTGTGTGTGTGTGTGTTTTTGTGAGAGAGAGAGAAAGAAAGAGAGTTGTGAGCTAAAAGAGTGTTTGATGATATTTGTGTGCGTGTTTGTGTGTGTGTGTGTGTGTGTGTGTGTGTGAGAGAGGCGCGATCGAACAGTGGAAAGTCTGGAAAACCTGGGTGACGTTTTAATTTGTTTATTGAATGCTAGACATCAAGTTGTTATTTTCATCTGAAAGAATTACAAGATGCACTTTTTTCAGTAACCTAGGCCTTTGTGTTTTCAAGGCTTCGAGGTTTTATTGAATGCTACCTCTGACTAAGAAAAGCATTACTTTGTACTTGTATAATGTTTTATTTTGGAATTTTAAGAGCAATAAACATATATTGCAATGTTAAGGAATTAATGTATTTTTTTCATTCAGATATGTAAATCATGTATAAATTGCTATTAGTCAATTAATGGGGAGATAATCGAGAATCGAATCAAATTGGGAAAAAAGAATCGTTACATTAATCGATGCATCGAACAAATAATCGCTAGATTAATCATTTAAAAAATAATCGTTTATCCCAGCCCTAGTGTTGATGTTTTTCTTCTCTTTCTGGACATGGACAGTAGACCGTACACACAGCTTCAATGGAGGGACTGAGAGCTCTCGGACTAAATCTAAAATATCCTAAACTGTGTTCAGAAGATAAACGGAGGTCTCACGGGTTTGGAACGACATGAGGCTGAGTTATTAATTACATAATTTTGATTATTGGGTGACCTAACCCTTTAAAGGGACACTAAGTAGGAATTACTCCCATCTAGTGGTGAAATTGTATTTTGCATTCAAACTAATTTTGCTCTCCAGCGCCTCGCTTTTTCAAATGCGCGTTGCATCTACGGTAGGCGATATGTACCAAAAAGCTTTGACAGGATGTCTTCTAATAGCACTTCGTCGAGTTTTCCTTCAGGTGAACAGGTGTGTTATTTCAAACAAACTGCAACATGACAACTAACAAACGAATGTTACAGTATGAATTACTGACTGTGGAAAACATGAAATATTGTAATTAGTAGTTATGTCTTCTTTATTCGTTATATTTTCTGAATAATGTGCATTGTTAGATATAAAAAAAATATTATAATATAGACTGTAACACTGACTTACCTGTCGAGAAGAAAACTGGCCACTTCAGCGTCTCTTTTGAAATCTTTATCCAGCATTAGCTCTTTCCACCTAGAAAAAGCTTCCTCGACATTAACTCTTGTTTTCTGTAATCTACGGTCACGTTTCCTTTTACGTTCTATTTTTGACTGTTTTGGCGACGATGTTTTCTTCTCCTGTGGCGCGGCATATGTATGGTCCATAATAAGAATGCAATCCAGACTTTTAAACTTGCCGGTGCAGTTTCAAGCGCCTCTCACTGCTCTGCACCTGCGTTTCTGGCTCTGACCGAAAACGCGCTGTGGAAACGCGTTGGCTTAGTACTTTTTGTCCCTCTCTGCTATTATAGTTTTGCAAGATGGCGGAACTACATGGAAGCCTCCGTCGACCTACCCGTCCCATGTATATAAAGATAATAAATTCTTCATTTACAAGGATTAGTTTAAACATTGGCATAGGTATTTGTACACCATTGAGGGCATATTTATGAATAAAAATATTGATTTTAGATAATAAAATACCTAAAAAGTTACTTATTGTCCCTTTAAAGAGTTCTGCGTAATGAAAATGTGTGCATTGAATTGTTTCAGTCATGTTCAAATGATCACTAAACGTTTGTCATGACATCTCTCTGCTTGCATGATAAATATTATTTTAGAAATTAATAATTATTTTAGTTTAACACGACATATAAAAATGTGTCGAGTCCAAGACCGAACTCGAGTACTACAGCCCTAGTGTGATATATATTAAGTTAACTAGGTCTACGTGAAATTATATAAATGTAAAAAGCATGCAGAAGGATTTTGCAGTTTACAATTTATAATTCCTGGAATATTGAGTTTAATAAACTAATAAATCAGAATATGTGCACTCGGTGTATGATTTGGTGATAAAGGCTACGTGATAGCGTCAGATTGCACCCCATTACAACAACACTAACCATATTATCGCAGACAATGCTGTATATTACACACCCCTGACTCGACTTGAGTGGGAAATGAAATCATCTGCGGTTGTGCGACGCACACTTGTTTGCACGAGAGCAAAAGTGTTTTTGTGATTCTAACTTGCAAACGCCAGACTAGGGATATGCTGGTATCTAAGTTTCCTGTTGCGGTTCATTGATAATGCTTTTATCACAGTATTGAAATTTAGTTTTAAAAAAGTGGTCATAATACAGTATAACAGGTTAAATAACTTTTTTTCTTATAACAAAAATAACTAAACATTTAAAACAAAGCAATACAGAAAAATATATAAAAGTTAAATGTTTTACACATTAAAGTGCAAAAGAACTATAAAGACAAATAGGTATCACTTTACAATAAGAGCTCATTAGTTAACCTTAGTTAATGCATTAACATTCAAGGCGAGTTTATTTATTTATTTATTTATTTTTATTTATTTCGGTTTGGTCATTTACAGATCATTCAATCCAATCATTCAAAACATAAACACAATGACCTGGTGCAGGCAGAAGCTAAAGCTTATTGTGCCTGCCCTTAACTTTAAAATCATAAATGCAACACATTAATGACAACATCTGTTCATAACATTAACATTAACACATTAGTGGACCACACCAAAAGCAAGCCGCTTTAATTAATTTTCATTCTGTTGAATATTTTTCCATTGTTATTCTCTTGTAAATATTTTTAAACTGAAAAATAGACGTGGCTTGTTTTAACTCATTACAGCAACTATTCCATAATTTAACTCCTTTATTTGATAAACAGTGTTCTCTTAATGTAGAATGTACTTGTGGTTGATTAAATATACATAGTCCTCTGAGATTATAATTACTTTCTCGCTGGGTAAATAATATTTGCAAGCATTTAGGAATTTTATCATGTTTAACTTGGTAAATAAACTTTGCCGTGTACAAATCAACTAAGTCATAAAACTTCAAAATTTTTGATTGAAGAAACAGTGAATTACTTGATGAATTGTAAGGTGCATAATTAATTTATCTGATAACCTTCTTTTGTAATAGGAAAATTAAATTGGTTCTAGTTTTATATGTATTTCCCCATATTTCAATACCATACGTTAGGTATGGTGTGACAATATACAGCACATTTCGTACACAATGGTAATTCAAAAAGAAATAAAAATAAAAAAATCATGAAGAAAAATTATCACAAAAATAAAAAGCAATTTAAGAACTTGAAAATGATTTAAAAATTGACTTAAAATGAATTTAAGACAGTTTAAAAATAGAAAATGATTTTACATAAAATACAGTGCAATACATAAAATATAGTGTAATCAGTTCAGACATCGCATAGTGCTCATTCAATAAGTGCACAACTAAACGATGAGCAATAGCTACATTTACTATAGATGTTATTGATCTTTGATCTTAGTCTTAGTTCAAGTTAGGTCATTAAATAACACAGTTGCAACTTTCAATGTTAACAATGTGTTATTAAATATTGGAATACCTAAGATTAATGAATGTTCAGAAGAATTTTTTCATTGGCAGTTTATGTTAACTAATGAAGCCATAATGTAAAGTGTGAATGAACAATAAAAGATCAAAACACCTTCCAACAATATCTAGGGAATTTGTAGTCCAGATTAAAAAAAAAAAGTAGGCCCAGGGCAAACACAAATCTGAATGGTTAATTAAGATTATGTGTATGTTTCCAGGGTAAGGGCTGTATTTAGCGCCATCTGCTGTCAGAGAGTGAGTGTGCTTTCATTCAGCGCGTCTCTCACGTGTTCTTCATGTGCCCTTTCATGTGCGTGTTTACATCAGAGCGCACAAGCTCTTTCAAGCAGCATACAGCGGTGTTGTGCATTTTAAGCAGCATCAAACCTGCTTTCCTGCAGTCTGTGTTCTTCTGGCTACTCTGTAATAAGTAACAAATATACTTAGGGGAGATGTATCAGAGTAAAAGCATACATTTTAATTAGGAAATGAAGTGGAGTAAAAGTTGCCTGAAATATAAAAAGCCAAGTACAGATACTACCAAAAAATACTTAAGTACTTAAGTACTGTAACACAGTATTTTACTACAGAAGACTCAAGTCTAATCAGATTCAATGATCTATGCTAAACTAAACTAAAAGTGTTAGCTCCAGACCCGGAGATCATCTGAAGGGATCCGAACATGGTAAAACTCAACTGTTTAACTCAGGAGATGGAAAATGAGCCTATTTAAAAAAAAAAAAACACAAAAAAAACTGGAGTATTCCTTCAATTTGAAGATCAATATACTGTAAATTAAAATTAAAACATGCAAGTCTCTTCTGTTGCTGCTGAAGGGCAGTACTGAATGTGTAGTTTCTCCTTCTGGAGAATTAGTGAATGTTTTAACCTTTTTTAATAGTGTGTTTGAGTCTCATTTGTCTTCAGTGTGAAAAGATGGATCTCAAAAAAGATGAACTGTGATTTATAAAGGATCATTAAATGCACATCGTTATAAACTGGCTCATTCTGTGCTGTGAACATTTTTTTAACCCTTGTGCGTTGTTGGGGACGTTTTCGTCCACTAGGGGGTAAAGTTGAGTCTTATATTGGCTACAACTTTCTCTGCGTTTGAGCTAATGGAATGATTTTTGGTGACAAATCTTATTTTGAAATTTTTCAAAAACTCAACGGTACACTGTGGGCAAATTCACTACACTTTCAGGATGTTCGTGGATGAAAACATCCACCAAATTAAACTGCTGTAAAAATGGATCAGATAAATATTTTTTTCAATTTTTATTTGCATAAATCCATTAATCAACCTCAGTCCTAATCAAAACTGCCAAATTTTTAAAAAAAATTCCAAGATTTTAACTTTTTTATTACCAAGTTCATAAATGATGTCACTGATTTGGGGGGGGGGGGGCACACAAATTACATATTTTCAATATAAAAAGTGATTGTCGACTGGATATTTTTTTTTTACCTATTATCACCGTCTTGGGCATGTGAAAGATTAGTAACAACATTGGCTTTGATGCATTTTTAGTTTTTGTGCAGCATTAGATAATTTTTTTTCTCCCTAATTTGTTGTTGGTGGCCGTTTTTGCCCCATTGACTTCCATTATAACTACATTTTTTGATTGCAAAGCCATGACACCATATAATCATGCATTCTTGATTGTTTGTGGTTTTCCCTTTTGGGAAGAGGTAAAAAAAAATATTTTTAAAGTTGATCACTAAGTGGGACCATTAACCCTTCAAATAGGCCTGTGCAAAAAAAGGCTTAGTTTCTGGCTTGTATATGGAGTCATATGGAGTATAACAGCAAATTATGTGTGTGTGCAGGGCCGCGGGAAGTAATTTTGAACAGGGGGTGCTGTGAATTTTTTTTTTTTTTTTTTTTTTTACAAAAAACCTATGAGCCTATAGGCCTATTTAAAATACATTTTAAAAATAAATACATTGAGATTTACTACTTTATTGTCATATACACTTCAGTGCACACTTCAGTGCTAAAACAATGCAATCGATTTGGTCAGCTGGCTTGAGTCACTGCACGTTTATGTCACACGCAACTCTATTAACTCCAAAATCTTTTTACGCACACCACAAGGAAATAATCTCTGACTATTTAAGCAATTTGTTTATTGAACAGTTCTCCACATCCATTACGCAAAAAACACACGCACAGTATAAAGCTTTCTGTCTCCATCTCCAACCTTTTTACACAAACCACAAGGAAATAATCTCCGACTATTTAAACGTTATTTAACAGTTCTCCTCAACCATTACGCAAAGAACACACGAACCAAATAATACTCTCCATCTCCATCCCCACCACCTTACAAAAATACTATAGTGTACTACTTACAATTGCTTGGCTAGTCAAAGCTGATCCCACACTTGTTGCCAAAAAAATAAATGTTACAAGCGCGGCAGCACAATGCTCTTACCTGAGCTACATGCAGGCAGGGTGCCCTGGTTACAGGTGTCCAAATGTCGAGGTGCGCTGTATTATATAAAGATGAATGTATTCTGCATGGAACGAGCGGGAAACCTCGTTACTCGGCGACCAAACCTGCCTGCCTGACGTTGACAACGTAACTTCCGTGTTGATTAGGCCTCAAAATATGAAATTAAAATCCAAAATATACGTAATAAACTGCGTGTATCAAAATCATTTTCTAAAATATTCATAAGGAATTTATAAATTGTGCAAAATATTTTAATAGGCCTACATTTTTTTTATCTCCCTCTCGTCACTAGGGGGTGCTGCAGCACCCCCACTTCCCGCGGCCATGTGTGTGTGTGAGATAGAGAGAGAGAGAGAAAGAGAGGGTGTGTGTTAATTATTTTTGGTGTGATAATTATTTACACTAACATGATAATCAAACATATGCAAATAAACACTGATTATACACTCAAGTCTGCATCTTTAACATTAACAGCAGCCTAATCTATGCAAATAAACATGACATAGTTGTGCAATGATGCGATATTAATGTAAACACAAGTCTGACGCAGAATAATAATACAGCTGATGCTAATACAGATTAGCGCATTTCTCTCGCGGCAAATTACGGCCGCTACGGCGCTCAAAAGTCACCGATGATAACCGCAGAACAATCGCGGGACATCAATAAGATACATTATATAGACATACATATGCAGATGTACTTACATCAAGGCATAAACGCATTATACAGAACAAAGCAATTGTGCAGAAATGAGCGTTCACCAAACCGTCCTTTGTGTGTCACACAGTAGATCAGTCCGTGTTGATAACAACTCTGGTCCCTAGGACAGGCTTTCGTACAGTGTGAGAGAGACCTTTGTGCACTTACCTTGATGTACAGTATCTGAAAAAATTGAAATATGCACCTCATGCTCTCAGAACTACATGGAGTAAACAATAAAAAAAGAAGTGTGTTTATGCACATGCTGCCTTTTGATGGTGAAAAGTACAGATGGCCTATATGTGAAATGCTCCTCTTTTCTTGATTGTAAAGCCAGTTTAAAACCTTAAAATCCTGTAAAAAAATCTACTTCGCATCAAATTTATTTATAAACAATGGATTATGAACTAAAATGCAATACCAACTTCAAATAAGATGCAGCTCACTGGAGGGGTCATGCTACATAATCATTTCTAAAAGTTCGGTACAAGTCAAACCCTTTCTCTTGTGGCTTGCTGCTCTTCTCACCATTAAATGACCAGCACGACGGCATGCAAGTGTTTAAATCCACGTACTTTGCTTTTGTTTAGTTTAGTCTCGTTAAGTCTGACGTCACGTAGCAGCGCTTCCGTGTCCAAACGCTCTATCAGTTACCACAAGAAAACAACAAAAGGCGCTAATCTAAACTCACAATGTTATAGAATACTAGCGAAAAAGTTATAATATTAATCTTTAACTCCATACCAAAGTACCAGATAGCCAGACAATGAAAATATTAATATAAAAAAATATATATAAAAGTTTTTTGTGTTTGGGACGCTGTGAGCACGTAGACTGTAGTGTATATCGTAAGTCTGAAAGGGTTTAACTTAAATGATCAATATGAATAAACAGTGCTCATAAACGGCTGCTGAGGTCGTATTCTCAAGTGAAGCGAGTTGAGGCCTGGACCCGGAAACAGCGCTTCTTACGTCATCACTTAACAACCGAATACTTTCACCACCATTAAAAGGCAGCAGGTGCATAAATACACTTTTGTTTACCCCATGTAGTTCTAAGAGCTGAGGTGTACATTGTGATTTTCTGAAATACATTAAGGTAAGTGAGCAAAGGTCTCTCTCACACACACTCTCTCTCTCTTTCTCACACACACATACACACTAAATATAATATGCTGTTATACTCCATATAGCTTCATATACAGGTCAGAAACTAAGCTTTTTTTGCACAGACCTATCTAAAGGGTTAATGGTCCCACCTATTGATCAACTGTAAAAAATAACAAATGTTACCTCTTCCCAAAAGGGAAAACCACAAACAATCAAGAATGCATGATTATATGGTGTCATGGCTTTGCAATCAAAAAATGTTGTTATAATGGAAGTCAATGGGGCAAAAACAGCCACCAACAACAAATTAGGGAGAAAAAAATTACATCTAATGCTGCACAAAAACTAAAAATACATCAAAGCCAATGTTGTTACTAATCTTTGACATGGCCAAGACTGTGATAATAGGTAAAAAAAAATCCAGCCACAATTACTTTTATATTGAAAATGTTATTATTATTAAATTTTTTTTTTTTCAAAGTCACCTTTATTTATATAGCGCTTTAAACTAAATACATTGCGTCTAAGCACTGAACAACATTCATTAAGAACACAGTGTGTCAATAATGCAAAATGATAGTTAAAGGCAGTTCATCATTGAATTCAGTGATGTCATCTCTGTTCAGTTTAATAGTGTCTGTGCATTTATTTGCAATCAAGTCAATGATATCGCTGTAGATGAAGTGACCCCAACTAAGCAAGCCAGAGGCGACAGCGGCAAGGAACCGAAACTCCATCGGTGACAGAATGGAGAAAAAAACCTTGGGAGAAACCAGGCTCAGTTGGGGTCAGTTCTCCTCTGACCAGACGAAACCAGTAGTTCAATTCCAGGCTGCAGCAAAGTCAGATTGTGCAGAAGAATCATCTGTTTCCTGTGGTCTTGTCCTGGTGCTCCTCTGAGACCAGGTCTTTACAGGGGATCTGTATCTGGGCTCTAGTTGTCCTGGTCTCCGCTGTCTTTCAGGGATGTAGAGGTCCTTTCTAGGTGCTGATCCACCATCTGGTCTGGATACGTACTGGATCTGGGTGACTGCAGTGACCCTCTGATTCTCCAGCTTACCAATGAGAGGTTCCAGGTCAACAACGAGCCAATACCAACAGTTCTGGAGAAGCCCATCAAAAGCCTCGGCCGCTGGTATAGCGCAGAAGACTCGAAGCTGATAGAGCAACTCAGGCAGGATACAATCAAGAAGATAAACAACACTGCTCTCCCAGGGAAGCTGAAGCTATGGTGCTTTCAGTTTGGGCTGCTGCCCCGTCTCATGTGGCCAATTTCTATTTATGAGGTCACGCTCTCCCATGCCATTAGACTGGAGAGATTAGTGAATGCACAAGTGAGGAAGTGGCTGGGACTGCCGAGATGCCTTACCAGCATTGGCCTGTATGGCAATGGAGCCCTCTCCCTGCCAATCTCAAGCCTGGTGGAGGAGTACAAATGTGCCAAATCAAGGCTGGAAATGACTCTCACAGAATCCCGGGATCCAGTCGTCAGAGGTGCTGCTCCTACCCTAGCAACGGGGAGGAAATGGAAGCCGTCGGCAGCGGTTGCGCCGGCAAAGGCTGCCCTCAAACACCGGGATATAGTGGGGCAGGTCCAACATGGCAGAGGGGGCCTTGGATTGGAAGCAGCAACACCAACATGGCAAAAGGCGACTCCAACCGAACGGCGGCACATGGTGGTGGAGGAGGTGCGCCACCAGGAGGAAGCAGCCAGGTGTGCCAGGGCTGTCTCCCAAACCCAGCAAGGCCGTTGGATGAAGTGGGATGGCGTGGAGAGGAGAAAAATCACATGGAGTGAGATGTGGGGTATGGAGGCTAATAGACTAAGTTTCATAATCAGGGCCAGCTCTACCACAAGGCTCTTGAAGGAAGTAGGGATCAGAGGGCAGTCCCAACGGAGGGCAATCAAAGAACTTGCCACTGTAGCGGAACGGAGCAGTCACTGGCTGTGGCTGAAACATAGGGACGCAACATGGGCTGCCAAATGATCGCATGGTGCCACCACTGTGCGACACACACCCGGGTCTGATCAACCCCGTGTGTGTGTGTGTGTGGTGGGCCAACCCCGGCAGAGGGTGTCTTGTGATAAGTGGCCGAAACACCCAATGAGGTTGGGCACACAACTGAAGATGTGTCACACTGATGGCACCATGAGAAATTTCACCCCACACAAGATGACATCCCCATTCAATTGTTGTGCTGAAAGTTAGGGATCTTTAACATCCAGTCCTACTAAGAATCCTGGATAAAGACTGGATCTGGTGGCTACGGTGACCTCGGAATAAGAGAAAAACAGACTAATATTAGCGTAGATGCCATTCTTCTAATGATGTAGCAAGTATGTAGGGTGTTATGGGAAGTGTTCCCGGTTCCGGTTTGCCTAATTAATGCAGCCTGAAAATCCTTTAACGGATTTGGATATTAAAAACATATTAGTTTGTTATGTGTTTGCCAGGTTAAAAAGATGGGTCTTTAATCTAGATTTAAACTGCAAGAGTGTGTCTGCCTCCTGAACAATGTTAGGTTGTTGATTTTGATATTCTAGGTATTATCAAATTGCCTGAGTTTTGAGAACGTAGCGGACGTAGAGGATTATAATGTAAAAGGAGCTCATTCAAATACTGAGGTGCTAAACCATTCAGGGCTTTATAAGTAATAAGCAATATTTTAAAATCTATACGATGTTTGATAGGGAGCCAGTGCAGTGTGGACAGGACCGGGCTAATATGGTCATACTTCCTGGTTCTAGTAAGAACTCTTGCTGCTGCATTTTGGACTAGCTGTAGTTTGTTTACTAAGCGTGCAGAACAACCACCCAATAAAGCATTACAATAGTCTAACCTTGAAGTCATAAATGCATGGATTAACATATCTGCATTTGACATTGAGAGCATAGGCCGTAATTTAGATATATTTTTGAGATGGAAAAATGCAGTTTTACAAATGCTAGAAACATGACTTTCTAAGGAAAGATTGCGATCAAATAGCACACCTAGGTTCCTAACTGATGACGAAGAATTGACAGAGCAACCATCAAGTCTTAGACAGTGTTCTAGGTTATTACAAGCAAGAGTTTTTAGGTCCTATAATTAACACCTGTTTTTTCTGAATTTAGCAGTAAGAAATTACTCGTCATCTAGTTTTTTATATCGACTATGCATTCCATTCGTTTTTCAAATTGGTGTGTTTCACCGGGCTGTGAGGAAATATAGAGCTGAGTATCATCAGCATAACAGTGAAAGCTAACACCATGTTTCCTGATGATATCTCCCAAGGGTAACATATAAAGCGTGAAGAGTAGCGGCCCTAGTACTGAGCCTTGAGGTACTCCATACTGCACTTGTGATCGATATGATACATCTTCATTCACTGCTACGAACTGATGGCGGTCATATAAGTACGATTTAAACCATGCTAATGCACTTCCACTGATGCCAACAAAGTGTTCAAGTCTATGCAAAAGAATGTTGTGGTCAATTGTGTCAAACGCAGCACTAAGATCCAATAAAACTAATAGAGAGATACACCCACGATCAGATGATAAGAGCAGATCATTTGTAACTCTAAGGAGAGCAGTCTCAGTACTATGATACGGCTAAATCCTGACTGGAAATCCTCACATATACCATTTTTCTCTAAGAAGGAATATAATTGTGAGGATACCACCTTTTCTAGTATCTTGGACAGAAAAGGGAGATTCGACATTGGTCTATAATTAACTAGTTCTTTGGGGTCAAGTTGTGGTTTTTGGATGAGAGGCTTAATAACAGCCAGTTTGAAGGTTTTGAGGACATATCCTAATGACAATGAGGAATTAATAATAGTCAGAAGAGGACCTATGACTTCTGGAAGCACCTCTTTTAGGAGCTTAGATGGTATAGGGTCTAACATACATGTTGTTGGTTTAGATGATTTAACAAGTTTATACAATTCTTCCTCTCCTATAGTAGAGAATGAGTGGAACTGTTCCTCAGGGGGTCTATAGTGCACTGTCTGATGTGATACTGTAGCTGACGGCTGAATGCTTGCAATTTTATCTCTAATAGTATCGATTTTAGAAGTAAAGTAGTTCATAAAGTCATTACTGTTGTGGTGTTGGGAAATGTCAACACTTGTTGAGGCTTTATTTTTTGTTAATTTAGCCACTGTATTGAATAAATACCTGGGGTTATGCTTGTTTTCTTCTAAAAGAGAAGAAAAGTAATCAGATCTAGCAGTTTTTAATGCTTTTCTGTAGGATATGCTACTTTCCCGTCAAGCAATACGAAATACCTCTAGTTTTGTTTTCCTCCAGCTGCGGTCCATGTTTTGGGCTGCTCTCTTTAGGGTGCGAGTATGCTCATTATACCATGGTGTCAAACTGATTTCCTTAACCTTCCTTAAGCGTAAAGGAGCAACTGTATTTAAAGTGCTAGAAAAGAGAGAGTCCATAGTTTCTGTTACATCATCAAGTTATTCTGAGGTTTTGGATATGCTAAGGAATTTGGATACATCAGGAAGATTACTTACAAAGCAGTCTTTTGTGGTAGAAGTGATGGTTCTTCGATACTTGTAACAAGAAGTAGAATTTACAATTTTGGCTATATGAAGTTTACACAGAACTAAATAATGATCTGAGATATCATCACTTGGCTGAATAATTTCAACACTATCAACATCAATTTCATGTGACAGTATTAAATCTAGAGTATGATTTCGACAATGAGTAGGTCCTGAAACATGTTGTCTAACACCAATAGAGTTCAGAATGTCTATAAATGCTGATCCCAATGCATCTTTTTCATTATCGACATGGATATTAAAATCACCAACTATTAAGACTTTATCTGCAGCCAGAACTAACTCGGATGTAAAATCACCAAACTCTTTAATAAAGTCTGTATGGTGCCCTGGTGGCCTGTATACAGTAGCCAGTACAAACATAACAGGGGATTTATCATTAACATTGGTTTCTCTGGATAATGTTATATGAAGCACCATTACTTCAAACGAGTTATACTTGAAGCCTGCCCTCTGAGAAATCCTGAAAACGTTAGAAATTGAAGCAACTCCTCCACCTTTGCCTTTTAGACGTGGCTCGTGTTTATAACAGTAATCTAGGGGGGTGGACTCATTTAAAATAATGTAATCATCAGGTTTTAGCCAGGTTTCTGTCAAACAGAGTAGGGTTGTCACGATACCATTAAAAAATGTTATGATACTATACCAGCTGAAGTATCACGATACCAAGTAGTATCGCGATTCCATGCCATATTGTATTAATTTAAAATTCAAATCTACAAAATCAAGCAAAATGTCAGAAATACTAAGATATAAATGAAAACAGACCAAATTGTCCTCAGAATATTTTTTTTAATGAAAATGAATAACTGGCTCTTTGAAAAACTCAAGAACAGTCATGAAGCAACTAAAAAAATTTACTCCACCTTTACAGTAATGAAGTCATGCAAAATGAAACTCTTTTCAGTGTACTAAGTATAAACAACACATTAAGAATATAATTTGGATAAGGAAACTCATAAAACTTGGATTTCAGGGAAGAATGAAATTGAAGAAGAAAAATAAGAATAATTCATATATTCATCTGAAAAGTTAATTAGAGAACATTAGAACATTCTACTGTTTCAGAGTAAATTAATGCTGTTGCCTTTACAGTTTATGTGCCCAATTTCTTGACCTGTTGTAAGTTCTTGCCAAGAAACACCAGCATATCCAAATGATGTGAGGTCAGCCTTGAACGAAGAGGTGTACATATGTTTCCTGATAAACTAAAAATGCGTTCTGATGCACAACTTGTGGCAGATATGCACAGGTATCTTTTTGCGAAGATCGATAGGACTGGAAAGCTGCCCTCATTTTGCCTCCACCATTTGAGTGGGTCATCTCTTGCATCTGTCTCTGGCATTTTGTGGTATATTTCCAACTCCCTCCTTAGCTTTTGCTGTGAATGCAAATACATAAACATTTAATTAAGTCAAATCTGTTCTCATTATTAGCTACAGTGCTGTAATTAATTTAATATAAAAATACAAAATGGAATGTAATCACTGTAATCTTACCTGTGGTTCTGCTGCAGAGACAGTAACATCATCCTCAGTTGTGCATGGCGTTGCTCCTCGTTTCTCATTCATAATACCTGCCAAAAGTCCACTTAGCCCTGATTTTGGACACCCGAAATTAGGCTGATTTGGGATCTTCACTGATGGGACTGCATGCATTAAGCTTTTCTCAACCTGCTGCTGAAACCGTGCTTCCACCTCTTGTACATTAGATACAAAGGTGTCTTTGAATCTCGGATCTAAAAATGTACAACAGTTCAACATTGTCTGTATCTCTTTCTGATTGTATCTGTTTTGCAGATCAGACCTTATGCAATCCTTGATACGAGAACTTAGTTGGCTGTCAGAGGCAGACGCTATCAAAATTGATTCAGTTTTCCAGAGCAGTGGCAGGACTGAGGAAATTGTGGGATGCTGCTCTCCACTTAGTGCATCAGTAAAATCCCTTAGAGGTCCAAGCACATTTTTCAGTGCTTCCATTGTAGTAACATCCAGGTCTTTAGGCATGAGGTGCCACTTGTTTCTGTTATCAGCTAACACAGCACAAACAGCTTGCTGCTGTTCTAAAAAGCGTTGCACCATGTCACATGCAGACCCCCAACGGGTAGGTTCGTCATGTATCAGTTTGTGTTGTGGTACACCAAGGTCAGCCTGCTTTGTCTTTAACTGTCTTGTCAGCTTGGCGGATCGCGAAAAAGCAGATACAGTTCTTCTAAGCAGAGACAAGGTATTGCCTACATGATCAACATTGAGGCCCTTGTGAACTGCCAAGTCAAGATTATGCCCAAAGCATGGAATCCAGTTACAATCAGAGAAGGCCTTGATGTTATTGGAAGCATTGTCAGTTGTAATTCCTGCCATGTCATGTAAATTGAGCCCTTATTGCTCTTCCAACATCTCAGAGAAGGCCTCGCTTATGCTCTCTGCTGTGTGGTCACTATTAAGTTCTGCACAGCCCAGGCACCATGACTGCATTTGCCAATCCATTGTTATGAACTGAGCAGTTACAGCCATGTAGGACTGCATTGTTCTGCTGGTCCAGAGGTCTGTAGTACATGAATAAAATCCAGATCCTTCAAGTTCTGCTTTTATTGTCCCTCTAGTTTCTGTGTACAATTTTGGTATTTCATTATTCATGAAAAAGTTCCTGCTGGGCAGTTCATATTTGCTGTTGAGCTTCTTGACTAGTTGCTTGAATCCAAACCTGTCCGCTGTATATATTGGTATTTGGTCAAGACAAATGAATTCGGCCACAGCTCTGTTTAGAACAGCTGCTTCTTTGGATGTTGCTTCATACTTCTTGGATTTCTCAAAGAGGCTGTCGATGGTGGGCTGCGACTTGCTGGTGGCAGGGTTACCTGTGTGGCTTTGGGCACCAGTTAGGGAAGCATGGTTCTGATTCTGAAAAAAAAAAAAAAACAGTAAGAAACAATATGAAATAAATTACAGTACTTGGATTCTGTTTGTTTGTAAAAAAGTACATAAACATTTTAAAAAATTTGAAATAAAAAAATAAATTATATATTCAATAGCCCATTTCATTTTTTATTTTTTTCAAAAAATAGAATACAGAAAATTGTTTTAACATTTGTTGTATGTTAGTACTGTACATTTAATAAAATAAAAACTGGTGTGATTTTTTTTTTTTTAAATTTTATCAAATAAAATCAGTGTGAGTAAAATACATTTAAGAACAGCAAAATTGGCACAGAAACTGCACTTTTAGTGACACTGCAATTAAAACTGCTAAAATAATGATTAGTTATTTGATATATGAAGTTGTAAATAAAAAAAATGTCAAATACAAATATATGAAATGTTGAAAAAATTATTTTATGGACTACCTTTAAATGGGAAACTAAAAAATCCAGTAGGTGGCAGTCGTTCTTAATGTTTTAATGACAGAGCCATTCAAAGAAACGTCTGGGCACTTCAGGAATGAAGCAAGTGATTACTCACACGATTGTTGCAAAAAATGAAAACCATTCATCCAGAAGTTGGACAAAAGAGCAACAAAAATATATACATACTATTAGGGGTGTCACGATTCTCCAAATCCTCGATTCGATTGCATTTTCGATTCTAAAGTCATGGTTCGATTCGATTCTCGATTTTATCATTTATTCTCTATAAAGCACAGATTGTCATTTTTCAAACTAGACTTTTATGCAATATAATATCTGACCTTTGTTTGCAATGTACCACATTACACTGTCAAATTTAAAACTTTTATTAACAACATAATGTAACAATAACTTATATCTAGGGCTGCAACTAACGATTATTTTGATAATCGATTAATCTGTCGATTATTTTTACGATTAATCGGTTTATGTACTTATATTTTAGTTTTTTCCATTTTTTCCCCAAGTAAATTATTAATAAAGGGTCTTTATCATTCAGCATAGATTTTTAAGAGATTTTAACCATTTTGCATTGTCATATCCTCATCAAAAATATACCTGGAGTTGTTTTATTATGTTAGTAATCCTTTGTCGAACTCTTCTGCAATCAAAACACTGACCCATACTCTAGCAAAATTCACAAGGAGATTTCAAATATTGTTTTCACCATGGCAGTCCTTAGAGCTCCTAAAGTAGTTTAACATCCCAAACAAAGCTTAAGGAATCTTTGAGAACATATTTTCACGAAGTATAAGGATAAAACTGAATAAAATTGCAGTGCATTGTATTTTATTATTTACTGGGAAAAAGCTTTATAGCTTATGCTGTGAAATTGTAAACAATCCTTCGAAAAAAAGTGCCAATGGCATGAAACCTGAATGGAACTCACAATTTAAAGTAAAATCCATCAGAAGGTTGTCCAGAAAAAAAAAATTGGGACACACACAAAAAACCTGCTGTGTGAAAAAGAGCAGTGAATACTTAGAAAAGAAGTGCATTTTAAATATACTCAAACATTTACCTCTCTCATTCAGTCATAATTAGGCTGCAAGTCTGAATTATGAACTGGTAAACGACAAACTGATCACATAACATGTTTGTAAAGCTTTAAATGTTAACTGTTAAAAAGCAATGTTATCAGCTTTTACGACTAAACATTTGCAAACAACCTTGTACTGGAGAATCTGCACAAATAAAATTCTTAGGGGCCGTTCACATATCGCACCTAAAAACGCGTGGAAAACGCTAGTCGCGCCGCTTTCTCCTTCTTTCCAAAGCGCTCGGGCAGAAGCGCCCCTGAGGCGTCTGCCTTTGCTAAGCAACCATGACGTGCTCTCTCCATGACGTGCCCTCTCCATGAAGAACCGGAAATTTCAGCAAAGGATAAATGGATGCGGTGTGGACGCGCCTGGAAAAACGGGCGCATCGCACCGCGTGCGTGTCGCGACCGCGTCGCTTCCATTATGAGAGTGCATACTGCGCGCCTACATAGGAAATAACGAACTTGAGCACGCAAAAGACACGATATGTGAACGGCCCCTTAAACAGTTCAGTAGTGCAGAGTTTCTTCTTCTTCTTCTTTTAACTTTTTATGGCGGATGGCAAACCAACTTTTTGGTGCATTTACCGCCACCGACTGGACTGGAGTGTGAAGCACTGATAGACAAATGACAAAAAAAAAAAAAAAAAAAAAAAAAATTATATATGTATATTAAATTCTGTTAATTATTCCTATTTCTTTAATGTATTTTATAATAACACCATATATTCTTCTTTGTCCTGCTTTCTCGTTCAAAAGACTTATCATATTGAATGATTCAACACCCATGTTTTTAACTTCATTAATGAGCTTTAACCTTTCTTTTTCATATTTTTTACATTACATTAATACATGTTCTATAGTTTCAGGCTGATTACAATAAATACATTTACCTGATTCATGTTTTCCTATTTTAAACAATGAATGATTTAATCTGGTATGTCCTATTCGAATGCGTGAGATAATTGTATCTTCTTTCCTGTTCTTAAAAACATTTCTTCCATTTCCATTTACTTTCTGTTGAATATTATACATAAACCTGCCCTTGTTATCACAGTTCCATTCCTCTTGCCATTTGTTATTCATGAATTCTTTTATTTTCCCTTTAACTTCATTTTTGCTCAGAGTCACATGAATATCTATTTCTGTATGTTTAAGAGCTTGTTTAGCAAGCTTATCAACCACTTCATTAGCCTCCACTCCCACATGAGCAGGAACCCACATAAATTTTATCAAACTTACTTTACTTACTCTTAACAAGCTTGCCAGAATCTCATATATAAGGTCTTGCCTTGATGATTTTAATCCACTTGCAAGACTAGATAATGCTGCATAAGAATCAGAACAAATTACAACTAAGCTTGGTTTGACCTCCTCTACCCACTGAAGGGCTACCACCATAGCAATTAATTCAGTGGCATAGACAGATACATGATCAGTTATTCTTTTCTTAATTTTAATTTGAAATTGTGGAATGTATACTGCAGCAGCAGTTCTACCAGAGATAGGTTCTTTAGAACCATCAGTGTATATATTTAACCATGATGAATAATTCTGTTCCAAATACTCCTGGACAATAATGTTCTTGGGGGTAGCTTTCTCATTTTTCATTTTTATTTGTATCTGAAAATCTACATTAGGCATAGGAAAAAACCATGGAGGAATTCTGGATACTACCACAGTTGGACTAACATCACAATCAGCAATACCAACTACTCCTGCTTCCCTTTCAGCAATCCACCCAAAGCTTTTAATATTTTTATTTCCATGCTCCCAACATTCTTCAATCACCCCCTTTACTGGATGACATTCTTTATGTCCTTTTAAATTAATCCAATAATTCATTCTCATTGAATATCTACGGAGGTGTAAAGGAGCTTCCCCAACTTCTACCTGTATGGCTGCAATGGGAGATGTTTTAAACGCACCGCAACATATTCTTAAAGCTTGACTCTGCATTGTTTCAATCTTTTTCAGAGTAGTTTCAGCTGCAAATCCATAAATAATGCTTCCATAATCTAAACTTGGTCTGATTAATGTACAATAAATTCTTTTCAAAGACATTCTACAAGCTCCCCATTCTATCCCAGATAAACATCTTAAAATATTTACTCCTGTTTTACATTTATTGATCAGTTTTTTAGCATGAGTTGCAAATGTCAATCTGGATTCCATCCATACACCAAGATATTTAACTATAGAGACTTGCTCCAGCTCCTGGTTATACAACTTTAACTTAACCTCTGGTACTTTTTCCCCTTTGTAAAACATATAACTTGGGTTTTATCCACAGATAATCTAAAACTCCAATCATTTGCCCGTACCTCCACTTTATCAACAGCTTTTTGTAAACTTTGGGACACACATGCAATATTACGCCCTCTTTTCCATATTGCCCCATCATCAGCAAATAATGCCCTTCCAATATCACCCTTAAAATTACTAAAAATATCATTGATCATAATATTAAAAAATACTGGGCTACATACACTTCCTTGTGGAGTTCCATTATCTATCGAGTATGTCTCAGAATACTCTACTCCTATCCTAACTTGTATTGTTCTTTCTAAAAGGAAATCCATAATCCAGTTGTATAATTTTCCTCCAATTCCCATGCATTTAAGTTTAATTAAAAGTCCCTCTTTCCAAAGCATATCATATGCTTTCTCAATATCAAATAAAACCCCCACCAAAACTTCTTTATTTGCCTGAGCTTTCCTAACATTGCCTTCTAAACTTAAAACAGCATCCATAGTATTCCGACCTGCCCTAAATCCACTCTGATATGGTGATATAAGACCTTTTATTTCCAATATATAATTTAGCCTTCGTATGATCATTTTTTCCATCAGTTTACATAAGTTAGAAGTTAAAGCAATCGGTCTATAATTAATTGGATTTGATTTATCCTTTCCGGGTTTGCCAACTGGTACAATTATCCCATGCTTCCATGAAGAAGGAATCTTCCCTGCATTCCAAACCTTATTAAAAAGATTTAAAATAATATTTAAAGATCTATCTGATAAATGTTGGATCATTACATAACATATGTCATCTTTCCCAGGAGAAGAATGTTTAACTCCCCATAGTGCCATCTTTAATTCATACATATTAAAATCTGCATCTAAAGCATCACCAGAAGGATTTCTTTTCATCATTAAATCTGGATATTTATTTTTGTTCAGATTTCTACTCTTTTTAATGTCATCTGATATATTATCATCACTATGGACTTTAACAAAAACTTTAGCCAACATTTCAGCTTTTTCATTATCTGTCACGGCTATTCTTCCTTCATCATTTTTTAAAACAGGAAAAGTCCAATTTCTATAAATTCCTCCCATTTTCCTAATTGATCCCCATACTTCACTTACTTCATTATCATCTCCTATTGTAGAACACCAATCTCTCCAGTACTTCTTTTTAGCTCCTCTTACTATTCTTCTTAATTCAGCTTGTGATTTCTTATATTTAATAAAATCTTCAAATAAATTAGACTTTTTAATTTTTCTAAATGCTTTATTCCTATTATGTATAACATCACTACACTGATCTGTCCACCAAGGAACTGCTTTCCTCTTTTTACATAGTCTCTTTTTTCCAATAATTTTATCAGTTACCTCATACAAAACTTTACATATTTCCCCATTACATTCATCTATGTCTTCCATCTTATTCAGTTCTAATGCTGTTAATTCTACCTCACTTAGATATTGATATGCTTCCCAGTTTGCTTGATTAAATCTCCATCTTGGAGCTAAAATCACATTACGTTCTTTAACACTCATCCCTACCTTACATACAATTATATAGTGATCACTCCCCATACTATTATCTTCCTGAACTTCCCATACACATTTACCAGCTATCCCTTCAGAGACCAATGTCAAATCTATAGCTGACCCAATACCACGTACTAAATCTATTCTTGTGTTCCTACCATCATTTATACAAACTAACCCGTTACTATCTATAATTTCTTCAACAACATCCCCATTATGATCATCTTTACTGCTTCCCCATAAAGTGCTGTGTGCATTAAAATCTCCACACCAAATTATTTTATGATTTCCTGATCCTATAACCTTTTCTAAGTCTTTACTTAATCTATTACAAGGATTATAATAATTTATTATTCTAATATTGTGTTTCTCTGCATATATTTCAATAACCACCAATTCATATTCTTCAATTTCATTAATAACTCTAAATTCTAATTCAGAGACGCTGTTCGGGAAGCACGTGACATAAAACGAGGCCAGCTATTGGCTATTCGCTACTTCACCTGCTGTACTGGCTGAGTAAAACCTCCGGTGGCTCATTACTGCCACACTTTGGTCACCGCAGATTTGAAATATGCACGAAATGAGCCGCTTATGGCAAATAAAATTAATTTAGCGACGAATCGATTACTAAATTAGTTGACAACTATTTTAATAATCGATTTTAATCGATTAAATCGATTCGTTGTTTCAGCTCTACTTATATCTTTAGTCAATTGAAAACTTAAAATAAACTGCCATCCAGTTTCTCTTTTGTAAGTGCAGTCACAAAAGATGACATTCAAGTTCATAACAAAACAAACAAAAACAATAAAAAATGACTAAACTAACCTTCAAATATTACAATATATCTATTTAAAAGATTAAAGATAAAACACTTGTTAAACACTTCACTGTCATTCATTTAGATTTTATATATATATATATATATATATATATATAAAATATATGTATGTACAGTGTGTGTGTGCATCATTACAGTCTGTAAAATATGTGTATCTCTTATTACAAGACTGCAATCACTAGCAATCAGAAGAATTCCAGTTAATCAAGTATCTACAAAAGATCTACTCTATAAACAATGCATTAAATTACATTAAAGACAAAAATAAATTAAACAAGCAAAAGAAATGATTACTCGCATGTATCTGGTCCACTGATGAAGTCATGGGTCAAGTCTAGTGAATTATTAATCATTTTCTAACAGGCGTCGCATACTGACTTTAGGAAAAGGGGAATAACCAATGACATTTGAAATAACAACTAAAACAGCAAGCCTCGCCCCACGACTTACAAAAATAAAATTGTTCGCGCGAGCAGAGGTGAGATGATCGAGCGCGAGGATGTGGGGAATGAGCACGCGCGAGAGTTTGAAATGAGCTCGCGGGCTCCCGTTTCTTCGCATCCGATTCAGTTTTCCTCTCGCGGAAGCCATATAGCGCGCGCGCCAGCATCAGTTGAATGCTCGGTTATTTTTGTCATTGATTTGCCGTCATACAACATGGGGGCGTGGCAGCATCGACGATTCCATTTTTTAATTCGAAGTTCGAGACTGTGACTTAATTTCGATCGATTTCGATTTAAAATCGAAATCGTGACACCCCTACATACTATACATAAAGTTATTATTTTAAAATACAGCTTAAGCTGCTAATTTTAAAAATCTTTTAATTTAGGTAAGTTGGTGCCGTGCCAGTGGTCGTCTTGTAGGCAAGCATCAGTACCTTGAATTTGATGCGAGCAGCTACTGGCCTGTGGAACCTGATGAGGAGAGGCACAGTCTCTATAGTGTGATATCTACACAGTCTCTATAGTGTGATATCTAGGTGAAAGAGTCTCTATGTGCTGAGAATTAACTGACCTCTGTGACGGGAGGCAGCTAGCAGACGGTCGGTTTAGCCAGTCTGTCTGCTTCCTGACCTGGGCCCCAGTTAGTCAAGTATAAACACTAAGACTATGTGCCATATTTCTAGAGAGAAGAGTGGCGCCACCCCATGAGGGATGAAGACCATCTCTTTTCAACAGGTCAGGTCTGCCCCAAAAGCTCGTCCAATTGTCTGTGAAACCTATGTTATTCTGT